>NW_028270164.1:52179156-52331781 GCF_037043375.1 Chiloscyllium plagiosum | reverse complement strand
TTTCTTCCTATCTACCCAACTTTGGCCCTCTTAATTGTATACATCTCAATCATGTCCCCTCAATTTCCTCTGCTCTAAGGAAAACAATGCAGTATGTCCAACCTCTCTTCATAACTGAAACTCTTCAGCCCCTGCAACTGGTAAATCTCTGCACCTTCTCCAGTGCAATAATATAACTCCAATAATGTGGATTCCAGAACTGCACACAATACCCCAGCTGTGGCCTAACCAATATTTCATACAATTCCAACATAGCCTCCCAGCTGTTAAATTTTATCCCTTTGTTAATAAAGGTAAGAATATCATTTGTCTTCTTAACCACTTTATCTACTTATCCTGAGATCTTCTGGGATCAGTGTGCAAGCTCAGCCAGCCTTGGTGCTTCCTTGGGTGTTATTGTTCATTGTTGCCTTATTATGTCCATGTGCATCAGCTCACGGGATGGGTGCAAAATATATCCTGGCTCCATTGAACAAAGTCCAATTGGAGCTGACTTGTTGTCAGTACTAATGGTAGTCAGGATAGTTAAGGAATTACCTGTGAATGGAGTTGATTTACTTTTTAGAGTCATAAAGTCATAGAGATGTACAGCATGAAAACAGACCCTTCGGTCCAACCCGTCCATGTTGACCAGATATCCCAACCCAATCTAGTCTCACCTGCCAGCACCCAGCCCATATCCCTCCAAACCCTTCCTATTCATATACCCATCCAGATGCCTCTTAAATGTTGCACTGGACCAGCCTCCACCACATCCTCTGCCAGCTCATTCCATACACGTACCACCCTCTGTGAGAAAAAGTTGCCCCTTAGGTCTCTTTTATATCTTTCCCCTCTCACCTTAAACCTATGCCCTCTAGTTCTGGACTCCCCGATCCCAGGGAAAAGACTTTGTCTATTTATCCTATCCATGCCCCTCATAGTTTTGTAAACCTCGATAAGGTCACCCCTCAGCCTCTGACGCTCCAGGGAAAACAGCCCCAGCTTGTTCAGCCTCTCCCTGTAGCTCAGATCCTCCAACCTTGGCAACATCCTTGTAAATCTTTTCTGAACCCTTTCAAGTTTCACAACATCTTTCCGATAGGAAGACCAGAATTGCGTGCAATATTCCAACAGTGGCCTAACCAATGTCCTGTACAGTCGCAACATGACCTCCCAACTCTTGTACTCAGTATTCTGACCAATAAAGGAAAGTTTACCAAACGCCTTCTTCACTATCCTATCTACCTGCGACTCCACTTTCAAGGGGCTATGAACCTGCACTCCAAGGTCTCTTTGTTCAGCAACACTCCCTAGGACCTTACCATTAAGTGTATAAGACCTGCTAAGATTTGCTTTCCCAAAACGCAGCACCTTGCATTTATCTGAATTAAACTCCATCTGCCACTTCTCAGCCCATTGGCCCATTTGATTAAGATCCTGTTGTAATCTGAGGTAACCTTTTTCACTATCCACTACACCTCCAATTTTGGTGTCATCTGCAAACTTACTAACTGTATCTCTTATGCCCGCATCCAAATCATTTATGTAACTGACAAAAAGTAGAGGACCCAGCACTGATCCTTGTGGCACTCCACTGGTCACAGGCCTCCAGTCTGAAAAACAACCCTCCACCACCACCTTCTGTCTTCTACCTTTGAGCCAGTTCTGTATCCAAATGGCTAGTTCTCCCTGTATTCCATGAGATCTAACCTTGCTAATCAGTCTCCCATGGGGAACCTTGTCGAATGCCTTACTGAAGTCCATATAGATCACATCTACAGCATAGTTACACAGTGTGCTTTCAACTTTTCTACCAAACAACTGGAAGCAATTCACAGCAAAGAATATAACCATCATCACTTGTTGTTCAATGGCTTTAACCATCGCTGAATCCCCCATTATCAATCTTCTTTGTTACTTCTTCAAAAAACTCAATCAAGTTTGTGAGACATGATTTCCCACGCGCAAAGCCATATTGACTATCCCTAATCAGTCCTTGCCTTTCCAAATACATGTACATCCTGTCCCTCAGGATTCCCTCCAACAACTTGCCCACCACCGACATCAGGCTCACCAGTCTATAGTTCCCTGGCTTGTCCTTACCACCCTTCTTAAACATTGGCACCACGTTTGCCAACCTCCAGTCTTCCGGCACCTCACCTGTGACTATCGATGATACAAATATCTCAGCAAGAGGCCTAGCAATCACTTCTCTAGCTTCCCACAGAGTTCTAGGGTACACCTGATCAGCTCCTGGAGATTTATCCACCTTTAACCGTTTCAAGACATCCAGCACTTCCTCCTCTGTAATCTGGACATTTTGCAAGATGTCACCATCTATTTCCCTACAGTCTATATCTTCCATATCCTTTTCCACAGTAAATACTGATGCAAAATATTCATTTAGTATCTCCCCCATTTTCTGTGGCTCCACACAAAGGCCACCTTGCTAATCTTTGAGGGGCCCTATTCTCTCCCTAGTTACCCTTTTGTCCTTAATATATTTGTAAAAACCCTTTGGATTTTCTTTTAAATCTATTTGCCAAAGCTATCTCATGTCCCCGTTCTGTCCTCCTGATTTCCCTCTTAAGTATACTCCTACTTCCTTTATACTCTTCTAAGGATGCACTCAATCTATCCTGTCTCTACCTGACATATCTTCTTTTTCTTAACCAAACCCTCAATTTCTTTAGTCATCCAGCATTCCCTATAACTACCAGCCTTTCCTTTCACTCTGACAGGAATATACTTTCTCTGGATTCTCGTTATCTCATTTCTGAGGGCTTCCCATTTTCAAGCCATCCCTTTACCTGCGAACATCTGCCTCCAATCAGCTTTCGAAAGTTTTTGCCTTATACTGTCAAAATTGGCCTTTCTCCAATTTAGAACTTCCAACTTTTAGATCTGGTCTATCCTTTTCCATCACTATTTTAAAATGAATAGAGTTATGGTCGCTGGCCCCAAAGTGCTCCCCCACTGAAACCTCAGTCACTTGCCCTGCCTTATTTCCCAAGAGTAGGCCAGGTATTGCACCTTCTCTAGTAGGTACATCCACATACTGAATCAGAAAATTGTCTTGTACACACTTAACAAATTCCTCTCCATCTAAACCTTTAACACTACGGTAGTCCCAGTCGATGTTTGGAAAGTTAAAATCCCCTACCATTTATTCTTACAGGTAGCTGAGATCTCCTTCCAAGTTTGTTTCTCAATTTCCCTCTGACTATTGGGTGGTCTTTAATACAATCCCAATAAGGTGATCATCCCTTTCTTATTTCTCAGTTCCACACAAATAACTTCCCTGGATATATTTCCAGGAATATCTTCCCTCAGCACAGCTGTAATGCTATCCCTTATCAAAAATGCCAGTCCCCCTCCTCTCTTGCCTCCTTTTCTATCCTTCCAGTAGCATTTGTATCCTGGAACATTAGGCTGCCAGTCCTGCCCATCCCTGAGTCATGTTTCTGTAATTGCTATGATATCCCAGTCCCATGTTTCTAACCATGCCCTGAGTTCATCTGCCTTCCCTGTTAGGCCCCTTGCATTGAAATAAATGCAGTTTAATTTATTAATCCTACCTTGTCCCTGCCTGCCCTGACTGTTTGACTCGCTTCTGTTCTCAGCTGTACCCATCTCAGATTGATCTCTTTCCTCACTATCTCCCTGGGTTCCATCCCCCCACCTTACTAGTTTAAATCCTCCCAAGCAGCTCTAGCAAATTTCCCTGCCAGTATATTAGTCCCCTTCCAATTTAGGTGCAATCCGTCCTTCTTGTACAGGTCACTTCTACCCCAAAAGAGATTCCAATGATCCAACAATGTGAATCCTTCTCCCATACACCAGTTCCTCAGCCATGCATTGATCTGCTCTATCTTCCTATTCCTGCCCTCAGTAGCTCATAGGACTAGGAGTAATCCAGATATTACTACCCTTGAGGACCTCCTTTTTACATTTCTGCCTAATTCTCTGTAATCTCCCTTCAGAATCTCAACCTTTTCCCTTCCTATGTCGTTGGTTCCAATGTGGACAATGATCTCCTGCTGGCCCCTCTCCCCCGTGAGAACATTCTGCACCCTCTCTGAGACATCCTTAATCCTGTCACCAGGGAAACCAGGTGAACAATTTAGCAGGAGTGAGAGTTATAGATTCACCAATAATCACAGAAAGTCTAGTTCAGGCTGAATGGATGGAACAGTTGCAGGTTTCGGGTCGTTTGCCATTGTGTGTATAATGACTAGAGCAATGGCTAGAGGTATGAGTAATACCATGAGAAGAGAGTGGATTGGCTGAAACCTTCTTGCAGGAAATAGTTAAATTCAAAAGAGGTATTTGGCACGTTTTCATTAATTGAGGCTCAAAAGTTGAGTAGGATAGCATAGACAGCTCACACTGAAGCTGAGGTTAAAAGATATTCAAGGTGTTATTATCTTGAAATGTTTGACTTTTGCGATATGGGTTTGATTTCCCAGGGAGGTGTAGCAAAGTGAATGCAATTCTAGTGGGGTTGGTATTAACAAATATTCATTATATGCTATTATTTGTAAAAGAGTTGAAGATCAAGAAAGCCTAAGAAGTTCGGAGAATTTAATACCAAAACCTCAATCCCTTAATTTTGTCCATTACCCAATTAAATTATGAAGGAAGTTTTGAGCAGAAGTAGGTCATTTGACCCTTTGAGTCTAATCTTCCGTTCGATAAGGTCATAGCTGATCTGTTTGTGATCCAAGTTCCACATTCACATCTACCCTCAATAACCTTTGATTCCCTCACCTAACAAGAATCTATTCCCTCTGCCTTAAAGGTATTCAGACTTCACCTTCTGAAACAGAGGGCTACAAAGCCTCTCAAGGCCCTGAAACAAAACATTTCTCTTTATCTTTATCCAAAAGGAGAACCTATCATTTTAAAACTGTGTGCCCATATTTGGGATTCACTCACAAGGCTAAAATTCTTTTCCGTATTCGCTTTGTCAAGATCGTTTTGATGGAAATCATCAAGACTACAGAAATATTTACCAGTTAATTATTAACTTCCAACACATGAAAAACCCCAAGTGTCACAATCCTGAAATCCACAGTGTTCAAGACAAAACATTACCGATACTTTGTGTAAGTGAAGTTTAACACCTTCACGTTTATGTTCAATTCCTCTTGTAATAAAGGTTAACATCCTATTACCCATCCCAATTACATGCTGTACATACCTATTAACCTTTTGTGACTCATGCACTAGAACACCTAGATCCCTCTGCACTTCAGAATTCCATAATTATACTTTGTTTAAGTGATACTGTCTTTTATTCCTCCTCTGGGCAAAGTAAATGATAATTTCCGATATTATACTCCATCTGCCAGATTTATGCCAACTCTAGCTGTCAAAACATCACCCCCTGCTGAGAAAATCATTCTAGAAGTCTATGCTTTCAGCTAAGCATATATAGGAGATGGTCCCATTTCACTGAAGGAGTTCTTACACTGATCCATGGTTCTTTTTATTAATAAGGAGATTTGTGAATGGGTTCTTTTTTTGTTTGCAGTTGCACACTTGTCATTGTGTATGTAGATTGTGTATGCTGGGTGAATGAACAAGGAAGATTCATGAATTGGTACGGAGGGTACAAAAGGCTATTAGGGGTTGGTGTTGGTGTGTGTTGACATGAGTTGACACTGAGTTGGCATGGAAGAGTCCATGTGAGTGGGTGAGGGCCAAGAGTTGGCAAGGGGGGTAAAAGGGTCATGGAGAGTGAGTGAAGGCATGAGGGGGTGGGTGAATAGACTGAACAATCTTTTAATACAACTGGACCGAAGAACTAAAGAACCAAGAAGTCTATTTTAACCAACCTGCATCAGAGGTCAGCAGCCTCTGTTGTCTCCACCAATTCTCTTCAAAGTACAGCAAGCTCGGGTCTGGCTGGCACCACAAACCCTCTCCCTCGTCCTTCCATCTGGATTTAGGGAGCCCAGGTTAAGGATAAGAAGTCTCCCATTTAAGGTGCACACAAAGAGCAATTTTTTCTTCTAGAAGGTCATTAATCTCCGGGGTGTCTACCCCAAACAGGTCACTGAATATGTTCAAGGCTGGGTTAGAGAGATTTTTGATTGATAAAAGATTCTGGGGAATGGGTGACAGACCGGTAAGTGGAGTTAAGGTCACATTTACTGAATGTAGAATAGGCTAGAAGGGTTGAATGGCCTTCTCCTGCTCAGTTTTAATGTTCTAATATTCTGCATTTGACATTTGAGGCCTCTTCTGGAGTACTGTGTGCAGTTATGGTTGTCCTGCTATAGGGAGGAAATTATTAAATTGGAGAGGGTTCAGAAAGGATTTACAAGGATGCTGCCAACAATAGGGGATTGGTGTTATAAAGATAGACTGAAAAAGCGGAGACTTTTTGAACTGGACCAGAGGAGATTGAAGGGTGACCTTATGGAGGTTCATAAGATCATGAGGGCCAAAGATAAGGTGAATAGCAAAGGTCTGTTCCTGAGGGTGGGGGGTTTCAAAATTGGGTGGTATATTTTTAAGTTGAGAGGGGAAATTTTTAAGAGAGACACGAGGACAACTTCTTTACACAGATAGCAGTTTGTGTGTGGAATGAACATCCAGCGGAAGTGGTGGATGTGCGTACTGTTACAATGTTTAAGACATTTAGACATGTGCATAAATAGAAAAGGTTTGGAGAGATATAAGCCAAATGCAGGCAAATGGGACTAGTTTAGTTTGGCAACATGGTTGGCATGGACGAATTGAACCAAATGATCTGTTTCCATGCTGTATGACTCTATGACTGTATCTAGTTTGCAGAATAACTTTCTATATACTAATTAGTAAACAAATATTCACCAGTGGGAAAGTATTATTCTCAATTATATTATTTACTGTTTCTTTATAAGCTGCATAAATATAAATGGAGCTGTCTGCCTTGTGAATGATCACAATGAATGTAGTCCATTCACTGTTCTTCACCTTCCTAATGACCCCTGTTCTTTCTAATTTCTCCACTGTTTATTTACCCTTTTATGGATACAGCACTGGCTTTGCCTTGCAAAATATTAACTGTGCATCATCCTTGATTTTGACTTCCACTCTGGTGATGGTTAGTGTTCCCTGCTCAGGGACAACCTTTTGTGTCTCTTAGCCCTTTCTCAATCTCAGAAATTGCTTACCGGCTCCATCCCCATCCATAAATACCTCTGATTCTTCCTGATGAAGAGCTCATGCTCAATACATTGACTATCCTGCTCCTTGGATGCTGCCTGTCCAGCTGTGTTTTTCCAGCACTGCACTTTTTGACATAAATATCTCAGACCAGTTTAACTGTAATTTGAAGGATAGTTTCTTCCATCCAAGAGACTCTGTTCCTTTCAACTAATAACGAGTAATTGGGTGGATCACAGTAGCCCACTCATTGGATCAGAAATAGGCCATTCAGTCCCTTGAGCCTGTTCACCATTCACAGTCATACAGTCACAGAGTCACGGAGTCATAGTCATAAAGCGATAGTCATACAGTCATACAGAGTCACAGAATCATAGAGACACACAGTCACACAATCACAGAGTCATAGATTCATAAAGTCATAGTGTCACACAGTCACAGTCATAGACTCAGAGTCACAGGGTCATATAGTCACACAGCTAGAGAGTCTTGGAGTGATACAGCTCAGAAACAGATGCTTCGGTCCAACCAGTCCACGCTGAATATAATCCCAAACTAAATTAGTCCCACCTGCCTGCTCCTCGCCCATATCCCTCCAAACCTTTCCTATTCATGTATCCATCTAAATGTCTTTTGAATGTTGTAGTTGTAACCACATCCACCGCTTCCTCAGGAAGTTCATTTCACACTCGAACCACCCTCCATGTAAACAAATTGCCTTTTATGTCTTTTTAAAATCTCTCTCCTCTCACCCTAAAAACATGCCCCCTTGTCTTGAAATTGCCCATCCTTGGAAAAAGACAACTACCGTCAATGCTATCTATGCCTCTCATGATTTTATAAACTTCTATCAGGTCACCTCTCAACGTCCTACGCTTCAGTGAAAAATGTCCCAGGCTATCCAGAATTTCTTTAAAACTCAAATCTTCCCATACCTGGCAACATCCCAGTAAATCTCTTTTGAACCCTCTCCAGCTTCATAATATCCTTCCTAAAACTGGGTGACTAGAACTGGACCCAGTATTCCAGATGAGGTCTCACCAATGTCTGGTACAACTTCAACATAATGCCCAACTCCTGTACTCAAAGAACTGAGCAATGAAGGCAAGTCTGCCAAATGCCTCTTTACCATTCTGTCGAAATGTGATGCAAACTTTGAAGAATTATGTACCTGCACCCCTTGTCCTACATCACTACCCAAGGCCCTACCATTAATTGTATAAGCCCCACCCTTGTTTGTTGTACCAAAATGCAATACCTCTATCCAGATTGAACTTATCCAGATTGAACTTCATCTTCCATTTTTCAGCCCATTGACCCATTTGATCAAGATCCCTTTGTAATCTTAGAAAATCGTCTTCACTGTCTATCATGCCACCAGTTTTGGTGTCATCCACAAACTTACTAATCATGTCTTCTATATTCTCATCGAAATCATTTAAATAAATGACAAGCAAAAGAGGACCCAGAACTGATCCCCATGGAACACTGCTGGTCACAGGCCTCCATTCTGAAAAGCAACTCTCCACCATTACTCTCTGTCTCCTGCTGTTAAACCAATTATGTACCCAATTAGCAAACTTACTCTGAATTCCATGTGATCTAACTTTACTAATTAATCTACCATGTGGAATGTTGTTAAAGGTTTTACTAAAATCCAAATAAACAATGTCTGCTCTGCCCACATCAACCGTTTTGGTAACTTGCTCAAAAAACTCAGTCAAGTTTATGAGACATGATCTTCCTTGCACAAGACCTAACTATATCTAATCAATTTGTGCCTCCTTAAATGTCCATAAATCCTATCTTTTATAATTACCTCCAACAATTTACCCACAACCAAAATCAGACTCGCAGGTTTATAGTTCCCTAGTTTCTCCTTATAACCTTTCTTAAACAAAGGTACATTAGCCACCCACCATTCATCAGGCACCTCACCCGTAGTTATAGTTGATGCAAATATTTCTGCAAGGGATCTCGTAATTTCCTTCTGTACGTCCCACAGCATTCTGGGATACATTTGATCAGGTCCCAGGGATTTATCCATCTTTATATTCTCTCAGACCGTCCCAACTTCCTCTTCTGTAATGTGAACTATTTTGAAAACATCAAAGTTTATTTTGCTGCATCCTCTCAACTCCAAATTTTTTCTCGACAGTAAAAGCTGACAGGAAATATTCATTTGGTATCTCTCCCATCTCCTGCTTTTACCACAATGACAACCTCCTTGACCTTTAAGAGGTCCTATCCTCTCTCTAGTTACCCTGCTGCTCTCATTCAATGAGATGCTGGCTGATCTGTGGCCTAACTCCAAATATTTCACCTACCATTGGAATAATGAGTTATATATTATAATATTATAATGATGGATTATAAAAACCCACTGTAACACGTCATTGTCAGGTGTCCCTTGATTTGAGGATGATGTCTACCCGGGGTCATTACCCGCCATAAGTGTACCTTCATGTGACAATCCAGCTAATTCTTGATCCACAAATCATAGAGTCAGAGAGATGTACAGCACAGAAACAGATCCTTCAGTCCAACTTATCCATGCTGACCAGATATCCTAGCCTAATCTAGTTCCATTTGCCAGCACTTGGCCCAAATCCTCTAAACCCTTCTTATTCATATACCTATCCAGATGCCTTTAAGATCTCTTTTAAATTTTTCCCCTCTCGCCCTAAACCTATGCCCTCTAGTTCTGGACTCCCCCACCCCAGGGAAATGACCTTGTCTATTTACCCTATCCACGTCACTCATGATTTTGTAAACCTCTATAAGGTCAAGCCTCAGCCTCCGATACTCCAGTGAAAACAGCCATAGTCTAGTCAGCTTCTCCCCATAGTTCAAATCCTCCAACCCTGGTAACATCCTTGTAAATCTTTTCTGAACCTTTTCAAGTTTCACAATATCTGTCCGATAGGAAGGAGACCAGAATTGCACGCAATATTCCAACAGTGGCCTAACCAATGTCCTGTACAGCCGCAGCATGACCTTCCAACTCCTGTACTCAATATTCTGACCAATAAAGGAAAGCACACCAAACACCTTTTTCACTATCCTATCTACCTGCGACTCCACTTTCAAGAAGCTATGAACCTGAACTCCAAGGTCTCTTTGTTCAGCAACATTCCCTAGGACCGTACCATTAAGTGTCTCAGTCCTGGTGTGGTTTGTCTTTGCAAAATGCAGCACCTCACATTTATCTGAATTAAACTCCATCTGCCACTCCTAGCCTGTGGGCCCATCTGATCAAGTTCCCATTGTACTCTGAGGTAATCTTCTTTGCTGTCCACTACACCTCCAATTTTGGTGACATCTGCAAACCTACTTACTATATCTCCCATGTTCACATCCAAATTACTTATGTAAATAATGAATAGCAGTGGACCGAGCACCCAACCTTGTGGCATACCACTGGTCACAAGCCTCCAGTCTGAAAAGTAACCCTCCACCATCACCCTCTGTCTTCTACTTTCGAGCCAGTTCTGTATCTAAATGGCTTGTTCTCCCTGTATTCCATGAGTTCTAACCTTGTTAACCAGTCTACCATGCGGAACCTTTTTGAACGCCTTACTAAAGTCCATACAGATTATGTCCACCGCTCTGCCCTCATCAATCCTCTTTATTACTTTTTCAAAAAACTCAATCAAGTTTATGAGACATGATTTACCATGTTCAAAGCCATGTTGACTATTCTTAATCAGTCCTTGCCTTTCCAAATATATTTAAACCCTGACTCTCAGGATTCCCTCCAACAGCTTGCCCACCACTGATATCAGGCTCACCGGTCTATAGTCCCCTGCATTTTTTATCACCTTTCTTAAACAGTGGCACCACGTTTGCCAACCTCCAGTCTCCCGGCACCTCATCTGTGATTATTGATGATACAAATATCTCAGCAAGGGGCCCAGCAATCACTTTCCTAGCTTCCCACAGAGCTCTCGGGTACACCTGTTTAGGTCCTGGGAATTTATCTAACTTTATGCGTTTTAAGTCATCCAGCACTTCCTCCTCTGTAATATGAGCATTTTTCAAGATGTCACCATCTATTTCCCCCCATTCTATATCCTGCATGTCCCTCTCCACATTAAACACTGATGGAAAATACTCATTTAGTATCTCCTCCATCTCCTGCAATTCCACACATAGGCTGTCTTGCTGATCTTTGAGGGGTCCTATTCTCTCCCAAGTTACCCTTTTTTCTTTAATGTATTTATAGAATCTCTTTGGATTCTCCTTAACCCTATTTGCCAAAGCTACATCATGTCCCCTTTTTGCCCTCCTGATTTTCCTCTTAAGTAAATTCCTACTGCCTTTATACTCTTCTAATGATTAACTCGACCTCTGCTGTCTATACCTGACAGTTGCTTCCTTCTTTTTCTTAACCAAAACCTCATCAAGCATTCCCAACACCTTACCAGTGTTTCCTTTCACCCTAACAGGAATATACAGACTCTGGACTCTCGTTATCTCATTTCTGAAGGCTTCCTATTTTCTAGCCATCCCTTTACCTGCGAACATCTGCTCCCAATCAACTTTTGAAAGTTCCTGCTAATACCATCAAAATTAGCCTTCCTCCAATTTAGAACTTCAACTTTTAGGTCTGGTTTATCCTTTTCCATCACTGTTTTAAAACTAATAAAATTATGGTCTCTGGCCCCAAAGTGCTCCCCCACTGACACCTCAGTCACCTGCCCTGCCTTATTTCCCAAGAGTAGGTCAAGCTTTGCACCTTTTCGAGTAGGTACATCCACATACTGAATCAGAACATTTTCCTGTACACACTTAACAAATTCCTCTCCATCTAAGCCCTTAACACTATGGCAGTCTTCGAGCACATGAGGCAGGATGATCCATGGGATACTAGGATCTGATGTGCAGAGTTCCCCCTCATCAATAAGGTGACGAAGGTAGGTGAGGACCTGAAAAAATCTTTATCGTGGAAGAGGTAGTGTTGGGCATGCTAATGGAGCTAAAGATAGACAGACTCCTGGCCCTGATGGAATACATCCCAGGGTACTAAAGGAGATGGTGGGAGAAACAGCAAGTGCATTTGTGGTAATTTTCTAAAATTCACTGGATTCTGAGACAGTTCCAGCAGATTGGAAAACAGCAAATGTGATGCCACTGTTTAAAAAAGGGTGGTAGACAAGAGATGGGGAATTATAGATCAGTTAACTTAACGTCTGTAGTGGGGAAGATGCCTAAGTTTATTATCAAGGAAGAAATAGTAAGGCAGCTAGATAGAAATTGACCCATTGGGCAGACGCAGCATGGGTTCATGAAGGGCAGGTCATGCTTAACCTTTTGGAATTTTATGAAGATATTATGAGCATGGTAGACAACAGGGATCCAGTAGATGAGGTGTAACTAGATTTCCAAAAGGCCTTCGACAAGCTGCCACACAAGAGGCTGCTGCTAAAGATAAAGATGCATGGAATTATGGGTAAAGTATTAGCATGGATACAAGATTGGTTGACTAATAGGAAGCAAAGAGTAGGGATAAATGAGTGTTATTCTGGTTGGCAATCAGTGACTATGGTGTGCCTTCGGGATCGGTGTTGGGACAGCAATTATTTACAGTTTATGTAGATGATTTGGAGTTGGGGACCACGTGTAGCATGTCAAAGTTTGCAGATGACACTAAGATGAGTGGCAGAGCAAAGTGTGCAGAGGACTATGAAACTTTGCAAAAGAACATAAATACTTTAAGTTTGGGCAAAGGTCTGGCAGATGGACTACAATGTTAATAAATGTGAAGCCATCCATTCTGATAGGAGTAACAATGAGAAGGACAATTACTTGAATGGTAAAAAGTTGCAGTATCCTGCTGTGCAGAGAGACCTGGGTGTCGATGCGCATGAATCATATAAAGTTGGTCTGTAGGTACAACAAGTAATTAGGAAGGCAAATGGAATTTTGTCCTTCATTGCTAAAGGGATTGAGATTAAAAGCAGGGAGATTATGTTGGAGCTATACAGAGTGCTGGTGAGGCCACACCTGGAGTATTGTGTGCCATTTGGTCTCCTTATTTGAGAAAGGGTGTACTGGCACTGGAGCGGGTGCAGAGGAGGTTCACTAGATTGATTCTGGAGTTGAGGTGGTTGGCTTATGAGGAGAGATTGAGTAGACTGGGATTATATTCTTCGAATTTAGAAGAATAAGGGGGGGATCTTACAGAAACGTATAAAATTATGAAGGAAATAGGTAAAGTAGAAGTAGAGAGGATATTTCCACTGGCTGGTGAAACTGGGATGAGAGGACATAGCCTCAATATTAGGGGGAGCAGATTTAGGACTGAATTGAGAAGGAACCCATTCATCCAGAGGGTTGTGAATCTCTGGAATTCCTTGCCCAGTGAAGTAGTTGATGCTACTTCAGTAAATAATTTTAAAGCTCAGATGGATTTTGTTTGAATAATAAAGGAATTAAGGGATACAATGAGAGGGCAAGTAAGTGGAGCTGAGTCCACGAAAAGATCAGCCATGATCCTATTGAATGGAGGAGCAGGCTCAAAGGCCCACATGGCCCTTCTTATGTCTTATGTCATGTATGTGTTTGGTTCCACACATGTACCAGCTGGAGGGACAAGTTATCCACATTGTCAATGATGTGTCACACCCTCCTCCCTGTCATTAATGGTAGTCTATTCATTAAGCTAAGCTTGAATGGACTGCACAGTGCATACAGGGAGGCTTCAAAGCAGCTCTGTAGCCAGGTCCTGTTTGCTTAACTCTCTAATGATCATTCTTCAGAAAACATGAAGAAACATTGCAAAAGCAATCTGATACTAACTTGGCCTAATATTGGAATACCACTAATAGAAGAAGTCATCACTTTCACATAACAGAATGTCACTTAGAAACTTCGTGAACTTTCCTTCTGAGATAGCAGAAATGGCTGCAGCATGATGGAAAGTAAGTTGTGAATTGTCAATGTTTATTTCTAGTGTGGGTGCTGGGAATATACCTTCAGCCTATTTCTTGCCTTTCCTGTCTTGTTCTCTGCGTGAGGACCACTCTCGATCTCTCTGCTCAAAACCATCAGCTTTTGTTTCCATATCTACCATGTGAACATTGCAGAGTCCTGAACCAGCGTCAGGTCCATCCTTACGGCAACCTGATGTTGGGCCATGAATCATGTTTGACCAGGACCTCAGGCTGAAGTGCCAACCATGGCAGTGATAGCATTGGAACTTTTGATTAAGATTGTGGACTTGGTTGTTGTGGCCTGGACCCTGCAGAAATCTTTAGAATTGTCAACTGCAGGGGCTTGGAGATATGCCATTAGTCAGCACATATAAAAAACTGAGATAGATCGTTGGTGTCTCAGGAATTCGATAGAAGTAGGGAAAGACTGGGAAAGTGGAGTTAAACCCAAGATTGAATTGGACGGGGGAACAGGTTTGATGAGCTGAATATTCAGTACTGCTCCTATATTTTCTGATCTTAAATCCAATTTGGGAAAATAACTCCCTTATAATTAGCAACAATCTCTTTCTCTAATTCCTTTGGATATGACCTCATTGCTGGTCTCTTTCCACAGCTTTGCTCAGGAACGTGGTCTGTTCTTTAGGCCTCCTCCAATAAAGTCTCAGGGGCTAATTTCTACGTTTATACATTATCTGCAGTGACAAGATTCTTCAATTCAAGAATATATTGTACTCTCAATTGACAACTGTTTCTTTTAAGGAAATGCAGTTTCATTCTTAGTCATGCTAAGTCCACAATATCATTTATTTTAGTCTATTTCAGAGTACTGAGCTCCGTGCAGTAAATCTGGTTAAACAGTACATCATTAGACACTACACCACTGACTCCATCATTATTTTTGACACCTATTTTATTCACTTTCTTCTAAATGAAAAAGCTTTGTTTGTAAGTGTTTCAGTCATATTGAAGAGAAAATGAGGTCTGCAGATGCTGGAGATCAGAGATGGAAATGTGTTGCTGGAGAAGCGCAGCAGGTCAGGCAGCATCTAGGGAACAGGAGAATCGACGTTTCGGGCATTAGCCCTTCTTCAGGAATGAGGAAAGTTTGTCCAGCAGGCTAAGATAAAAGATAGGGAGGAGGGACTTGGGGGAGGGGCGTCGGAAATGTGATAGGTGGAAAAAGGTCAAGGTGAGGGTGATAGGACAGATTGGGGTGGGGGCGGAGAGGTCAGGAAGAAGATTGCAGGTTAGGGAGGCGGTGCTGAATTTGATGGATTTGACTGAGACAGGCTGGGGGGAGGGGAAATGAGGAAACTGGTGAAATCCGAGTTCATCCCTTGTGGTTGGAGGGTTCCTAGCCGGAAGATGAGGCGTTCTTCCTCCAACCGTCGTTTCGCTGTGGTCTGATGATGGAGGAGTCCAAAGACCTGCATATCCTTGGTGGAGTGGGAGGGGGAATTGAAATGTTGAGCTACAGGGTGGTTGGGTTGGTTGGTCCGGGTGTCCCAGAGGTGTTCTCTGAAACGCTCCGCAAGTAGGCGGCCTGTCTCCCCAATATAGAGGAGGCCACATTGGGTACAGAGGATGCAATAGATGATATGTGTGGAGGTACAGGTGAATCTGTGGCGGATATGGAAGTTTCTTTTAGGGCCTTGGAGGGAGGTGAGAGGGGAGGTGTGGGCGCAAGTCTTGCACCTCCTGTGGTTGCAGGGGAAGGTGCCGGGAGTGGAGGTTGGGTTGGTGGGGGGTGTGGATCTGACGAGGGAGTCACGGAGGGAGTGGTCTTTACGGAATGCTGATAGGGGAGGGGAGGGAAATATATCCTTGGTGGTGGGGTCCGTTTGGAGGTGGCGGAAATGACGGCGGATGATGCGCTGTACATGGAGGTTAGTGGGGTGGTAGGTGAGGACCAGTGGGGTTCTGTCCTGGTAGCGGTTGGAAGGGCGGGGTTCAAGGGCGGAGGATCGGGAAGTGGAAGAGATGCGGTGGAGGGCATTGTCGATCACGTCGGGGGGGAAATTGCGGTCCTTGAAGAACCCGAAGATGTATTTTCCTCAGTGAACCCGAAGATGTATTTTCTGCCATTTTTCCAATTCAATTACACTAGTCTCAATTCCGATCTGCACCCATTTTTTTACACATGGGGAGCTCAGTTCTGAGAGAATCCACACCATATACTGTCTGCTGACTCACTGTGATGGGTACATTCACAGCAATCTTCCACACCACTTAAAACATCCTCAAATTTAAATGTAGCTGTTCCAAATATTGTATCAGGGTGATTTCCAGTTTTTGATTATTCAAGTAAAACATAAAGAGTGTAATTTCTTCCTCATTAGCACCTTTCTGTGAAAGTGTTCACAAAGGGTTTCCCATAACAAAGTGCCAGGATCCCATAACAAAGTGCCAGGACCCCTGGCGGCACGGTGGCACAGCGCCAGAGACCTGGGTTCAATTCCCGCCTCAGGTGACTGACTGTGTGGAGTTTGCACATTCTCCCCGTGTCTGCGTGGGTTTCCTCCGGGTGCTCCGTTTTCCTCCCACAGTCCTAAAAAATGTGCAGGTTAGGTGAATTGGCCACGCTAAATTGCCCGTAGTGTTAGGTGTTAGGTCTGGGTGGGTGTGCTTCGGCGGGTCGGTGTGGACTTGTTGGGCCGAAGGGCCTGTTTCCACCCTGTAAGTAATCTAATCTAATCTAATCTAATCAAGTGGGTTTGTCAGTGAAACCATTGAGTTGATGCTCAGACCTTTGAGCATAGGAGTTGGAACATCATGTTGAGGTTGTCCAGGACATTGGTGAGGCCTCTTCTTCAGTATCGTGTGCAGTTCTGGTCACCCTGGAAGGATATTATTTAACTGAAGGCGGCTCAGAAAAGATTTACCAGGATGTTGCCAGGAATGGAGGGTTTGAGTTATACAAATAGACTGGATAGGGTGGGACTTCTCTCACTGGACTGTTGGGTTGAAGGGTGAACTTACGGATGTTTATGAGGGGCACACATAAGGTGAGTGACAAGGGACTTTTCCCTCAGGTGGGGGAGTTCAAAACTAGGGTGCATATTTTTATGGTGAGAAAAGAAAGGTTTAAAAAGGACATGAAAGGCAACTTTTTTATGTGTGGAATGCATTGCCAGAGGAAGTGGTGGATGCAGGTACAGTTACAATGTAGGACATAAAACACAGATGTTGCACTGACCCCTTATCCTACTCTAAGATCAAACTAACCTACATACCCTCCATTTTATCATGTGCCTATCCAAGAGTCGCTTAAATGACCCTAAAGTATTTGACTACCATTGCTGACAGTGCATTCCATGTTCCTTCCACTCTCTGTGTAAAGAACCTATTTCTGACATCTCCCTAAACCTTCCTCCAATCACCTTAAAATTATGCCCCATCGTGATAGCCATTTCTTCCCTGGGAAAAAGTTTCTGGCTACCCTTTCTATCTATGCCTCTCATCATCTTATACATCTCTAACAAGTCACCTCACATCCTTCTTTGCTCCAATGAGAAAAACCCTAGCTCCCTCAACCTTTCTTCATAAGACATGCCCTACAGTCCAGGCAGCATCCTGGTAAATCTCCTCTGCACACTCTCTAAATTTCCACATCCTTCCTGCAATGAGGCGGCCAGAACTGAACACAATATTGCAACTGTGGTCTCACCAAGGTTCTATAGAGGTGCAGCATAACCTCATGGCTCCTAAAATCAATCCCCCGATAATGAAAGCAAACACACCATATGCCTCCTTAATAACACTATCAACTTGGGTGGCAACCTTGAGGAATCTATGGACGTGGATCCTAAGATCCCTCCATTGCTCCACACCGCCAAGAATCCTGCCTTTAACCCTGGAATCTGCATTCAAATTCCACCTTCCAAAATGAATCTCTTCACACTTTTCCAGGTTGAACTCCATCTGCCACTTTTCAGCTCAGATCTGCATCCTGCAACCTACAACGGCCCTCGACACTATCCACCACTCCACCAACCTTCGTGTCGTCAGCAAACTTACTAACTCACCCTTCCACTTCCTCATCCAAGTCATTTACAAGAATCACAAAGAGCAGAGGTCCCAGAACCAATCCCTGTGGAACACCACTGGTTACTGTGCTCCAGGCTGAATACTATCCATCTACTACCACTCTCTGTCTTCTATAGGCCAGCTAATTCTGTATCCAGACAGTCAAATTTCCCTGTATCGCATGCCTCCTTACTTTCTGAATGAGACCACCATGAGGAACCTTATCAAACACCTTGCTAAAACTCATACACAATGAGAAAGTGTATAAGGTATGAGCAGATAGGGAAAGAGGTAAGTTTTGGGTTTTGTGAAACAAGGGTTCAGTTTGGATGAGATAAGAACTTGCAGTAAACAATGAGGTGTTGGAGACAAGGATAGTGGGTTAATGAGGTGGAAAAGCATTCATTATGTAAAGCCATTTAACAAGATGAAGAAGCATTCAGAATGTAAAGTCAGTTAACAAGGTGAAAACTATTCATTATGTGAAGCCAATTAAAATTAAGAACATTCATTGTGTAACATCAGATGGCTTAATCATTATTATTGACACTTGCTGATTGTAACAGTCACCCAATCAATATGTATGTTGCCTTATCTGGATGCTCCTCTCTGTAAGTGACTATATAATTCATTAAGGGACTGCTGTTCAAGAGAAGACTGAGAACTCATGTCTCTGTGCACATGGGTGGTCGTTCTCTCTCCCTCCAGGGCCCAGAATAAAGATGAAGGAGGTAACACTATACTGTGTCTCTGAATGTTTTGCTTCTAGGGGGTGGGAACAGGATGACAATACCACATCTATTTCTCTACCTTGATCAATGTGTTTTGTCACATCCTCAAAGAATTCAATAAGACTTGTGAAGCATGACCTGCCCCTCAGAAATCCATGCTACTCTCTTTAATCAAACTATGCTTTTCCAAATAATCATAAATCCTATCTCTCAGAAGCCTCTCCAATAATTTGCCCACCACCGACATAAGACCGACTGGTCTGTAATTCCCAGAGTTATCCCTATTCCCTTTCTCCATCCTCCAGTCATCTGGTATCACTCCAGTGGACAATGATCATTGCCAAAGTCACAGCAATCTTGGGTATATCCTGTGTGGCACAGGTGAGAAAGCTTGTAG
Source organism: Chiloscyllium plagiosum (assembly GCF_037043375.1). Lineage (NCBI taxonomy): Eukaryota > Metazoa > Chordata > Chondrichthyes > Orectolobiformes > Hemiscylliidae > Chiloscyllium > Chiloscyllium plagiosum. The sequence goes on along the minus strand of NW_028270164.1, from coordinate 52,312,549 downwards.
CCTTACATGTTATACATCTGCTAAGGAAATGCGGGAAAGCGCTTAACCAAGAGGGAGGGGGTGCATTTATTCAGAAGAATTGGGGACAGATGTTCTTAGTGTCAATGGATTGGTGTAAATGAGGTGTTAACATTTGTTCACTTGTGGAATGTGTGGCAGTACGTCCTTCTCACCTCAGGGGCTGGAGGCACGCGTATTTCACAGTGGGATGTTGGATAATTAAAAATTCTGGTTATATCAAAGATTCATAACAAATGTCATACTCAATAGGAAAATAACTTGTAATTTAGTAAGCTGAGTAGAATATGCACATAATAGAACAAACTAGATACATTTTCATGTATACCACACTGACCAGATTTGAATTTATGAAGCTCAGCTCCCTCATCTTGACTGTTCTGGAATGTGAACGTCTCATTACCCTTACAGGCTGGGAAACACAAAGGTTGAAAACTGACATAGTAAGGAAGTTGGAAGATATTCATGTGTGAGTGAGAGAGAGAAAACATTCTTCTGTAAATTACATTCACTGACTGAAGGTCTCAAGGGACACAGAGAGAGAGAGAGACAGACAGGACAGAAGCTGGTGGAAAGATTAACTCTTTGTGGTATGATTTGAGTGAATACTGGCTTGTAATGGATTGAATGTTTGTGTGTTGTTCCCTGGAACTCAAGATCCGGGAATGTTATGAATTTAATTTGCATTCTGGGAATCTAAGATGGTTTTAAAAGAAAAAGCCATTTTGTAGGACAATGATACTAGACATGTTAGTTGAGCAAGATTACCTCATGACCTTTCCCACATAGTTTAGACTAGCCCTCGTTATGGCGTACTGTTAAAAGGGAGGCTAATCTAGCCAAAGCAATCGGCCATTTGGGTCTGGCTGGATCAAGGTTTCCCACTTTGATGTGCATGTAGCTTAATTAGTCAAGCATACACAGACCTGTCAATAAGTTACTCCTCCTCTGCAAACTTTTGCCATTTTATTGCTGCTTATTTGATTAAGGACGTTTGTGATTTTAATACCAAATTCTGTCTCAAGGCAGTGTTATGAAGATGTGGGTGCACTGTACCTTTAAGAGAGTTAAAAGCTGGTAGAGCTACATGAAAACACCAAGTGTTCTCAATAAGGTAACAATGTAACACTTGGTCAAAAGCTAGATCAGCTGGTTGCCTGGAAATGACAAAACAGATTCAAATTAGGCAAATCAGTTTAAATTATACACCGAAAAATACCAAACTCCAATCCAGTTTGAATTTAGTATATTGGCAATCGTAAATGCCAATGACATAATCCGATGCTTTGGGGGTTCAAGACCAGAGAAAATTGAACAGTTGAGAGGAGTTACCAGCATGCAAAAAGGCTGCTTGAAAATAGCTCTCTTAAAAGGTATCTTTATCGATTCGTAACCCATGAAGCAGAAATCCTGAAGAAGAAGAAGAAAAGGATATGTCTATACCTGACATGGGATTCCTTCTTTTTCTTAACCAAACCCTCAATTTCTTTAGTCATCCAGCATTCCCTACACCTACCAGCCTTTCCTTTCACCCTGACAGGAATATACTGTCTCTGGACTCACGTTATCTCATTTCTGAAGGCTTCCCATTTTCCAGCCATCCCTTTACCTGCGAACCTCTGCCCCCAATCAGCTTTTAAAAGTTCTTGCCTAATACCGTCAAAATTGGCCTTTCTCCAATTTAGAACTTCAACTTTTAGATCTGGTCTGTCCTTTCCCATTATTATTTTAAAACTAATAGAATTATGGTTGCTGGTCCCAAAGTGCTCCCCCACTGACACCTCAGTCACCTGCCCTGCTTTATTTCCCAAGAGTAGGTCAGGTTTTGCACCTTCTCTAGTAGGTACATCCACATACTGAATCAGAAAATTTTCTCGTACACACTTAACAAATTCCTCTCCTTTTAAACCCTTAATACTATGGAAGTTCCAGTCTATGTTTGGAAAGTTAAATTCCCCTACCATAACCACCATATTATTCTTACACATAACTGAGATCTCCTTACAAATTTATTTCTCAATTTCCCACTGACTATTAGGGCGTCTATAATATAATCCCAATAAGGTGATCGTCTCTTTCTTATTTCTCAGTTCAATCCAAATAACTTCCCTGGATGTATTTCTGAGAATATCCTCCCCAAGTACAGCTGTAATGCTATCCCTTATCAAAAACACCACTCCCCTTCCTCTCTTGCCTCCCTTTCTATCCTTCCTGTAGCATTTGTATCCTGGAACATTAAGCTGCCAGTCCTGCCCATCCCTGAGCCATGTTTCCGTAATTGCTCTGATATCCCAGTCCCATGTTCCTAACCATGCCCTGAGTTTGTCTGCCTTCCCTGTTGGGCCTCTTGCATTGAAATAAATGCAGTTTAATTTATTAGTCCTACCTTGTTTTCTCCTTTGTCCCTGCCTGCCCTGTTTGATTTGCTTCATTTCTCAACTGTACCAGTCTTAGATTGGTCTCTTTCCTCAGTATCTCCCTGGGTCTCAGCACTCCGCCTCTTACTCGTTCAAATCGTCCTGAGCAGCTCTAGCAAATCCCCCTGCCAGTATATCAGTCCCCTTCCAATTCAGGTGCAATCTGTCCTTCTTGTACAGGTCACTTCTACCCCAAAAGAGATTCCAGTGAACCAAAAATGTGAATCCTTCTCCCATACACCAGCTCCTCAGACATGCATTCATCTGCTCTATCCTCCTATTCCTACCCTCACTAGCTTGTAGCACCAGAAATTACTACTAATAATCTAGATATTACTACTCTCGAGGATCTATTTTTTAAGTTCCTGCCTAACTCTCTGTATTCTCCCTTCAGAATGTCATCCCTTTCCCTTCCTACGTCATTGGTTCCATTACTCCTGCATCCCCTCTGAGACATATTTGATCCTGGCACCAGGGAGGCAACACACCATTCTGATTTTTCGCTGCTGGCCACAGAAATGTCTGTCTGTGCCTCGGACTAGAGAGTCCCCTAACACAATCGATCTCTTGGAACACAATCTATCCTTCATTGCATTAGAGCCAGTCTCGATACCAGAAACTTGGCTGTTCGTGCTACATTCCCCTGAGAATCCATCACCCCTACATTTTCCAAAACAATATACTTGTTTGAAATGAGGATAGCCACAGAAAACTCCTGCACTACCTGCCCACCTCTCTTACCTTCCTGAAGTTAACCCATCTATGTGACTTTATCTGCAACTTTTTTCCCTTCTTATAATTGCCATTCTTGCTCTTATAAATTCATCATTGCCTCTAACTGTCGCTCCAACTGATCCATTCGATCTGATAGGGTTCACAAGCCTTTGTTTTGTAAATTGTAATCGGGAGTTTTATCAGACTAGTATTATAGAAGGCAAGGTAGAAGACAGGTTAGAGGAAGGAATTGTAAATAGTTGTTAGTTAGCTTCAGAAATGAAGTTTTTAATTTTTACTTTAACTAGTTCTTGGCCGATCCAGCTTTCACAGATGACTGCACACAATATATCTTTTCTGTGTTGCCGGTTTTAAATTAAGCAGGAGGGTTTACCCCATGTCATTTGTTTGCAGCAATTAGGGGTGTAGCCTGAGTGAGCTCTTAGGGGGTAAGAGCCGGCGCTGCTACTCTGCTCTTGGTTTTAAAACCTTAATTCAAGCCTGGTTTGGGGGTATCTATGTTATAGTGTAACATTGATGCCATTGGTAAATAAAGGAAATAATTTAAACTAAACTGTGTGTAAGAGTTTTATATTCCAGACTACCACAGAGTACGATCTCCGGGACGAACTATGAGACGCTACAGGTCAAGTCCATTAGGGATTCCCTGAGCCATCTCGAATAGGTACTTTAACAATTGGGCACTGCGAGCAGGGTTCCAACAAGGGATACATGTGAATGAAACTGGAAAGGTGGAGCTTCATCTAAAGGTTGGACTGAAGACCAATGGACCCACAAGGTGAGGTTATACCGTGGTTGCTCTCTGTCTGCATTTTTGTGTGTCGTTTCCCCCATTTCACTTACATGTACCCTGATGGAAATCTGAATGAAATTGTTTCAATAGGCACTAAAAATAGAGATCTTGTGAAGGTAAGAGGCAACGGTAAGAATTTTGTGAAGGTATACAATAAATAGGATAAATATTGGTGTGACCACAGATAAGATAGAGGGCAAATGTCCCTTAACAGAGATAGTGAGTATGTGTCCTAATTATGAGAGTTGAAACTTTATTGCTGGAACAGCACAGCAGGTCAGGCAGCATCCAGGGAACAGGAGATTCGACGTTTCGGGCACAGGCCCTTCTTCAGGAATGAGCAGAGAGTGTTCAGCAGGAGAAGATAAAAGGTAGGGAGGAGGGACTTGGAGGAGGGGCGTTGGAAATGTGATAGGTGGAAAGAGGTCAAGGTGAGGGTGATAGGTCGGAGTAGGATGGAGGCGGAGAGGTCAAGAAGAAGACTGCAGGTCAGGAAGGCGGTGCCGGGCTGGAGGGATTCGGCTGAGACAAGGTGGGGGGAGGGGGGATGAAGAAACTGGTGAAGTCCAAGTTCATCCCCTGTGGTTGGAGGGTTCCCAGTCGGAAGATAAGACGCTCCTCTTCCGACCATCGCGTTGTTGTGGTTTGGCGGTGGATGAGTCCAATGACCTGCATATCCTCGGTGAAGTGGGAGGGGGAGTTGAAATGCTGTGCTACAGGGTGGTTGGGTTGGTTCGTCCGGGTGGCCCAGAGGTGCTCCCTGAATCGCTCCGCAAGTAGGCGGCCTGTCTCCCCAATATAGAGGAGGCCACACCGGCTGCAGCGGATGCAGTAGATGATGTGGGTGGAGGTGCAGGTGAATCTGTGGCGGATATGGAAGTTTCCTTTGGGGCCTTGGAGAGAAGTGAGGGGGGAGGTGTGGGCGCAAGTGTTGCACCTCCTGCGGTTGCAAGGGAAGGTGCCGGGAGTGGAGGTTGGGTCGGTGGGGGGTGTGGATCTGACAAGGGAGTCGCGGAGGGAGTGGTCTCTACGGAAAGCTGATAGGGGAGGGGAGGGAAATATATCCTTGGTGCTGGGGTCTGTTTGGAGGTGGCGGAAGTGACGGCGGATGATGCGCTGTACATGGAGATTGGTGGGGTGGTAGGTGAGGACCAATGGGGTTCTGTCCTGGTGGCGGTTGGAGGGGCGGGGCTCAAGGGCGGAGGAGCGGGAAGTGGAGGAGATGCGGTGGAGGGCACCGTCGACCACGTCGGGGGGGAAATTGCGGTCCTTGAAGAAGGAGGCCATCTGTGTTGTACGTATTTTGAACTGGTCCTCCTGGGAGCAGATGCGGCGGAGACGAAGGAATTGGGAGAATGGGATGGTGTTTTTACAGGGGGCAGGATGGGAGGAGGTGTAGTCCAGGTAGCTGTGGGAGTCGGTTGGTTTGTAGTAGATGTCCGTGTTGATTCGGTCGCCTGAGATAGAAACAGAAAGGTCTAGGAAGGGGAGGGAGGAGTCCGAGACTGTCCAGGTGAATTTGAGGTCGGGGTGGAAGGTGTTAGTGTAGTGGATGAACTGTTCAACCTCCTTGTGGGAGCACGAGGTAGCGCCGATACAGTCATCAATGTAGCGAAGGAAAAGATGGGGGGTGGGGCCAGTGTAGTTGCGGAAGATGGATTGTTCCACATACCCTACGAAGAGGCAGGCATAGCTGGGGCCCATGCGGGTGCCCATGGCTACTCCTTTTGTTTGGAGAAAGTGGGAGGATTGGAAAGAAAAGTTGTTCAGGGTGAGGACCAGTTCGGTCAGTCGAAGGAGGGTGTCGGTGGAAGGGTACTGGGTGGTACGGCGGGAAAGGAAGAAGCGGAGTGCTTTGAGTCCTTCGTGATGGGGGATGGAGGTGTACAGGGACTGGATGTCCATGGTGAAGATGAGGCGTTGGGGACCGGGGAAGCGGAAATCCTAGAGGAGGTGGAGGGCGTGGGTGGTGTCATGAACGTAGGTGGGGAGTTCTTGGACTAATGGGGACAGGACCGTGTCGAGGTATGCCGAGATGAGTTCGGTTGGGCAGGAACCGAACTCATTCCTAGACCTTTCTGTTTCTATCTCAGGCGACCGAATCAACACGGACATCTACTACAAACCAACCGACTCCCACAGCTACCTGGACTACACCTCCTCCCATCCTGCCCCCTGTAAAAACGCCATCCCATTCTCCCAATTCCTTCGTCTCCGCCGCATCTGCTCCCAGGAGGACCAGTTCAAAATACATACAACACAGATGGCCTCCTTCTTCAAGGACCGCAATTTCCCCCCCGACGTGGTCGACGGTGCCCTCCACCGCATCTCCTCCACTTCCCGCTCCTCCGCCCTTGAGCCCCGCCCCTCCAACCGCCACCAGGACAGAACCCCACTGGTCCTCACCTACCACCCCACCAATCTCCATGTACAGCGCATCATCCGCCGTCACTTCCGCCACCTCCAAACAGACCCCAGCACCAAGGATATATTTCCCTCCCCTCCCCTATCAGCTTTCCGTATAAACCACTCCCTCCGCGACTCCCTTGTCAGATCCACACCCCCCACCGACCCAACCTCCACTCCCGGCACTTTCCCTTGCAACCGCAGGAGGTGCAACACTTGCGCCCACACCTCCCCCCTCACTTCTCTCCAAGGCCCCAAAGGAAACTTCCATATCCGCCACAGATTCACCTGCACCTCCACACACATCATCTACTGCATCCGCTGCAGCCGGTGTGGCCTCCTCTATATTGGGGAGACAGGCCGCCTACTTGCGGAGCGATTCAGAGAGCACCTCTGGGCCACCCGGACGAACCAACCCAACCACCCTGTAGCACAGCATTTCAACTCCCCCTCCCACTTCACCGAGGATATGCAGGTCATTGGACTCATCCACCGCCAAACCACAACAACGCGATGGTCGGAAGAGGAGCGTCTTATCTTCCGACTGGGAACCCTCCAACCACAGGGGATGAACTTGGACTTCACCAGTTTCTTCATCCCCCCTCCCCCCACCTTGTCTCAGCCGAATCCCTCCAGCCCGGCACCGCCTTCCTGACCTGCAGTCTTCTTCTTGACCTCTCCGCCTCCATCCTACTCCGACCTATCACCCTCACCTTGACCTCTTTCCACCTATCACATTTCCAACGCCCCTCCTCCAAGTCCCTCCTCCCTACCTTTTATCTTCTCCTGCTGAACACTCTCTGCTCATTCCTGAAGAAGGGCCTGTGCCCGAAACGTCGAATCTCCTGTTCCCTGGATGCTGCCTGACCTGCTGTGCTGTTCCAGCAATAAAGTTTCAACTTTGATCTCCAGCATCTGCAGACCTCACTTTCTCCTCCTAATTATGAGAAACAATTAAGGGGAATATCGGGTGCAGCTGCCCAACAGAACAAGGACTGGCCTCTGGGAGGCACACAGGAGTTAAATCTACTTATGAAAGTTGAACAAGAGATATGGAAGGAAAGGTTGTGGGAGTAAAAAGAAAGAAGCCTTATCAGTGTGGAAAAATGTAATGAAAAAAATGAGAAAAATCCATGCAGTCATCATGGAGACAAAACTGTATTAAAAGGAGTATCGGTCCATTAACTGAGGAAGGATTTGAATTACATTGGACAGAACGAAAACGCAAATGTGAAGCACATGATTTAGAAACAGAATTGGAGTTGGCCAGAGATAAAGTAGCAAAAAGTAAAGAAGGCAGAGAACCACAACCTAACCTGAAATTTCAAGGGCCCCAGAGAAAAGGGAAACTGATAAATAAAAATCAGACTGCAACTGCAGCCGTGCGGGACCATACAGACAACAAGGACAATTCTTTATACCCCGCCCATCCCAAAGACCCATTATTAGAGGCACTGCAAGCGAGGAATTTGAATCAGATCCAAAGGGGGAGATCTTTTATTATATCCCTCTCTCCTGTTAACCGACCTCTTACGGTTCCCCAACAGGGACTTCCTTAAAACCCCACCCGTAGTACGATCAAAGCGAACACGCGCTATGAAACGAAAGCACTTGAACCCCACTTCCTATTCTGAGGATGAATGTGCAAAGGCACATACCTTTTTTTTCATTTGCCTGTCCTGTCCAGCATAATGAGAATTTAGATGATCAAAGTTACCATAATCCCATTCCCTGACGTAGATCATCATCCTCCCTTGAATCTTCCCGTGTTTACTGCTAGCCCTGAAGATGAACCTATGCTAACCCTTAAGTTTAATCGTCATGATATTGAATTCATGGTCAACACAGGAGCCACAATGTCATCGCTTCCCGCTAATCTTGTAAATGCCTTTAACTTTCAAATCTCAGACGATGTTGAAGCCCTACAAAAGGTTTTGATGGTTCCTCTAATTGTTATGTATACACTGTCCCTGTCAGAGTGGTGTGGAAAAATTGTACCTCGCTCTCTTTTCACTTTGCTGTTACTGATAGGTTACGTATCCCTCTACTCGCTGGAGATCTTCTCTGTCCTCTACATATTACTATTGAATGTCATGACGAGGGTATCCTAATTCAGGGTCCACCTCATTTTGTTCAATGCTTCAACACCAAACCAAAGCCCCTCAGTGGTGGTCTCTTGATTTGGATCCTTGCTCTTTTAATCCTACTTTACATAATGTCCCGCACCCTCACGTCACTTTAGCTTATGACCCCTCCGGAACAGACCACAGCCTTGAACAAAACTTTGACCCCTTGTTGGGCACAACTCAACGTGCTTGGGTGATTGGTGAGATCACTTCATCTGCTGGTGGTGCCCTCCTCATGTTGGTTTCTCCTCATATTTGGAAGGCAGGCCCTCTCATTTTCCCTCACATCACCATTTACATGAATCCAGACTACCAAGCCAAAGAACTAGACTTTGTCACTAAGATTCTTTTTGAACAGGCCGATCAGACCTCCCATAATATTCAGATGCTTGCTCCGTGTTTGATCTTGCTTTACGCTCAGCCTTATTCAATTCACGGCAACATCCCTCATCATCACGCCCACCACCACCTGCAGGATGCAGTGTACCCTGAAGTCTGGGCAGCCTCTAAAACAGAAGTGGGCCTTGCTAGAATCCCACCCATCTCCAATGCTGTTAAACCTAATTCCACTCTCTCCTCTATGCCCCAATACCCCTTGAAGCCAGAAGTTGAAGCTGGCGTTCAACCTGTTATTGACTCTTTCTTACGGCAAGCCATCCTAGACCCATGCCATTCTCTCATCAATATACACATTTTTCCGATTCCTAAACCTGGATGTCCTGAATGGCAACTTGTTCAAGATCTTCATGAAGTAAATAAAATCGTTGAGCCCCTTCACCATCTCATTGCCAATCCTGCTACTATCCTCAGCCAAGTCCTAGCTAATACCCAAGATTTTTACTATTGTTGACCTCCAACATGAATTTTTTTTGCCTTCCTTTGCATCCAGATAGCCAGAACCCTTTTACCTTGACTTTTAAGGGCCATCAATATACATTGACCCACCTACCTGAAGGGTTTGTTCACTCACCCACACTTTTTCAGAGACGTTTCACACCCAACGTGAATCATTTGAATTTCCTGGAGACTCTACCCGAGTTCAACACATTGATGACCTCCTTCTCACTAGCGCTGATGAACCTTCCAATCAACTGACTCCACTACATGACTGAACCATCTCCATCAATGTGGCTACGCTGTACCTCCCAGTAAGGTTAAGACGAATCAGAAAGAAGTCAAGTTCCTACATACTCTTATCTCTGAAACTGATTGACGCTTGACACCTGAACGTATTGATCCTATTCCTTGTATTGTTCCTCCAACCACTCCCAAACGGATGAGGTTGTTTCTAGGTCTTGTCAATTATTGTCGACAATGGATTCCCAATTGTGCCCTTCTAACTCAAAGAATTATCTCCCTTGTCCTCATCTAATGCAACTCAACAGTATGATCTCATTCCTGAACAACTACAAGCCGTTATGGAAATTAAAACTATCCTCTCTTCAGCTCCTGAGTTAGGCTGATCTTTGTATGGTTGCCACTCCCGCTTCTATGTTGCCATCCTTGAAAACTGTGCTACAGCTGTTCTCACTCAGCAACATGGCTCCTCATGGCACCTTGTTGCTCAAGGAATGCCTTTATGCACCCAGATTCTCCCAGCCATCCATACCATGGTATTGGCTGCCTCTAATATAACTTTACATCAAACTGTGGAAGTCTGAACCTCCCATTCTGTGGTGTCTTTGCTTACCTCTAAATGTACTCAACACCTCACTGTGGCCCGTCTTAGTCTCTGTGAGATCTCATTGCTCCAGAATCTGCTTCTCTCTTTTAAAGACTGCTCTAACGTTAACCCCACCTCATTCTTGCAGGAGGAACCTCTTGAATTGCCTGATCCTCCCCATGACTGTGTTGTTAAAAATGACCTTGTTCTGATCTTATGGATCAGACTCTTGTTAACCCAGATTTTACACTTCTTGTTGATGGCTCTTCTTCTATTTCTCCAGAGGGCAAATGCAAATCAGGATGTGCGATTGTCACTTTGTCTCCAACAAGAGAAGCTTATTCTGTCGATCCACCCTGTTCTGCCCAACAAGCCGAGCTCCTTGCTCTCTCATCCGTGCCTGCATAGTTGCTGAAGGGAAATCAGCTAATATACACACTGACTCCCGCTACGCCTTTGGATATGCCCTTGATTTTGGTCAACTCTGGCAACAGCACATCTTTCTTACCTCATCACGAACCCCTATCCTCAATGCTGTCGATGTTGCTAACCTACTCCGTGCTATTCAACTTCCCTCTCAATTGGCATTCATCAAATGTTCCGCTCACTCCTCCAATTCTTCTGATGTCACTAAAGATGACCATGCCACTGATGCGGCTGCTAAGAAAGCAGCTCTTTAACAAATAGATATGGTCACTCAAATGACGAACATAAAACCAAAGGAAGATCCTCCTTTTTCCTCTTCTGACTCCCCGACCATGCCTGACCTAGCACAACTACGGACCCATCAGGGGAATGCCTCTGATGAGGAAAAACAAAGATGGATGAACCATGGTTGTTATGTAAACAGTGATACTGAACTTTGGGTTACACCGGTAGGACAGATATGCCTGCCCGATTCACTTCCGCCTATTCTAGTTGATTATATTCACATGCATACGCATGTAGGTAAGGAGGGAACGGTGCACAGAATTCTCCAAACTTGATGGAATCCCCATCTGCAAGAAAAGAAAACAAAACAAGCAGCTGCAAATTGCCAAATTTGTCAAAAGTATAATCCCAGGAAAGGAGTAAAGTGTCCACCAGGTGAAATTCCCTTGCCGAGTGCACCTTTTGATACTATCCAGATAGATTTTATAGAATTACCCAGATGCCATTGTTATAAGTATTGCGTAGTGATTACTAATGTACTTAGTAAATAGATTGAAGCTTATTCCTATACTGACTGCACAGCAAGAACTACTTGTAAAATTCTACTAAGGGAAATCATACCCAGGTTTGGAATACCAGTAATGGTCTCTTCCAATAATAGCTCCCACTTCTGTAAGGAGCTAAACAAGGAACTATGCAAAAGTCTGACTATGAATCAGAGATTCCATTGTGCCAACCGTCCCCAAGCAGTGGGAAATGTAGAGAGCCAATGGTACTTTAAAAGGCCAGCTAAGCAAGTTGGGAGAGGAAACGGGCCTTAATTGGCTGCTCCCAATTGACCTTTTTAATATAAGAACCATGACCCAGAAAAAGACAGGATTTTTGGCGGCTGAACTAGCATATGGAAAGCCCCTGAGGACTCCCTGGTCTGCACCATTGATGGCCCAACATCCTGTTGATGTGCATGTCATGGCAGAAGAAATGCAAAGGTACCTGATTAAGCTAACCAAAGGATTACAGTCTTACCATCAACAGGTCAAAGAAGCCTATTGGGACCAGGGAAGGAAGAAGAAAGAGCTCCAATGTTTAAAGACATCAACCCTTGTGACTACGTACTATTGAAAGACTTTTATCGGGCTCTTGCTGGAAAAGTCCTTATCAAGTTCTGACAACTGAAACTGCAATAAAAGTAGAAAGACATCCAACACGGATGTACAAAGCACATTGCAAGCTTGTATCACTCTTTCAATCCTAGTATTAGTACGACTGCAATTATCTGATGAAAACCCAACCCAAGTAGATGCGCCCAGATGTAGTCTGCCCATCTGTAATACCTCTGATGGGCTAAACCTCCAATGTGACTGTATGAATGGAATTTGTATCAATGCGACTGAATCAGATGGAGAAGTGACTAAGGTGGTATGTACATTTGTTGGTATGAACAATGTCACTGGAATTACTTTTATCAATCTAAATGATACTTTGGAGAATGTTACAAGCTGTTAGATGCCCATTGTCTAAGCCAAAAAAGAATCTTGTTACTCGACCTTTGTTTACTCCTACACCTCCCTGTCCAAACCTTTATGCTGAAATCAGGTATCTTTCTGCTACTCCAGACGATGACCTGCCAGAAGAGATGCTTTAATTGTTGAAAATGCAAATGGACTGAATGGATTCATTGTGCTTGTATATGCTGTACTGTTATCATGAAATGATAAAAGGAGGGAATGAGAAAGCTTATAGCCTTACATGTTATACATCTGCGAAGGAAATGCGGGAAAGCGGGGGGGGGGTTGCCATTTATTCAGAAAAATTTGGGACAGATGTTCTTAGTGTCAATGGATCGGTGTAAATGAGGTGCTAACATTTGTTCACTTGTGGAATGTGTGGCAGTACTTCCTTCTCACCCCAGGGGCTGGAGTATTTCACAGTGGGATGTTGGATAACTAAAATTTCTGGTTATATCAAAGACTCATAACAAAACTCATACTCAACAGGAAAATAACTTGTAATTTAGTAAGCTGAGTGGAATATGCACGTAATAGAACAATCTGGATACGTTTTCATGTATACCATACTGAGCAGATTTGAATTTATGAAGCTCAGCTCCCTCATCTTGACTGTTCTGGAATGTGAAAGTCTCAGTAGCCTAACCAATGTCTTGTACAGCTGCAACATGACCTCTCAACTCCTGTACTCAATACTCTGACCAATAAAGGAAAGCATACCAAACGCCGCCTTCACTATTCTATCTACCTGCGACTCCACTTTCAAGGAGCTATGAACCTGCATTCCAAGGTCTCTTTGTTCAGCAACACTCCCTAGGACCGTACCATTAAGTATATAAGTCCTGCTAAGATTTGTTTTCCCAAAATGCAGCACCTCGCATTTATCTGAATTAAACTCCATCTGCCACTTCTCAGCCCATTGGCCCATCTGGTCAAGATCCTGTTGTAATCTGAGGTAATCCTCTTCACTGTCCACTACACCTCCAATTTTAGTGTCATCTGCAAATTTACTAACTGTACCTCTTATGCTCGCATCCAAATCATTTATGTAAATGACAAAAAGTAGAGGACCCAGCCCTGATCCTTGTGGCACTCCACTGGTCACAGGCCTCCTGTCTGAAAAACAACCCTCCACCCACCACCCTCTGTCTTCTACCTTTGAGCCAGCTCTGTATCCAAATAGCTAGTTCTCCCTGTATCCCATGAGATCTAACCTTGCTAATCAGTCTCCCATGGGGAACTTTGTCGAACGCCTTACTGAAGTCCATACAGATCATATCTACCGCTCTGCCCTCATCAATCTTCTTTGTTACTTCTTCAAAAAACTCAATCAAGTTTGTGAGACATGATTTCCCACACACAAAACCATGTTGACTATCCCTAATCAGTCCTTGCCTTTCCAAATACATGTACATCCTGTCCCTCAGGATTCCCTCCAACAACTTGCCCACCACCGAGGTCAGGCTCACCAGTCTATAGTTCCCTGACTTGTCCTTACCACCCTTCTTAAACAGTGGCACCACGTTAGCCAACCTCCAGTCTTCTGGCACCTTACCTGTGACTATCGATGATACAAATATCTCAGCAAGAGGCCCAGCAATCACTTTTCTAGCTTCCCACAGAGTTCTAGAGTACACCTGATCAGGGCGTGGGGATTTACCCACTTTTATGTGTTTTGAAGACATCCAGCACTTCCTCCTCTGTAATATGGACATTTTGCAAGGTGTCACCATCTATTTCCCTCCAGTCTATATCTTCCATATCCTTTTCCACAATAATTACTGATGCAAAATACTCATTTAGTATCTCCCCTATTTTCAGCAGCTCCACACAAAGGCCACCTTGCTGATCTTTGAGGGGCCCTATTCTCTCCCTAGTTACCCTTTTGTCTTTAATGTATCTGTAAAAACTCTTTGGATTCTCCTTAATTTCTATTAGCCAAAGCTATCTCGTGTCCCCGTTTTGCCCTCCATATCCCTCTTAAGTATACTCCTATTTCCTTTATACTCTTCTAAGGATTCACTCGATCTATCCTGTCTATACCTGACATATGCTTCCTTCTTTTTCTTAACCAAACCCTCAATTTCTTTAGTCATCCAGCATTCCCTACACCTACCAGCCTTCCCTTTCACCCTGACAGGAATATACTTTCTCTGGATTCTCGTTATCTCATTTCTGAATGCTTCCCATTTTCCAGCCGTCCCTTTACCTACAAACATCTGCCCCAATCAGCTTTCAAAAGTTCTTGCCTAATACCGTCAAAATTGTCCTTTCTCCACTTTAGAACTTTTGCTAATAGTTTTAGAACCTTAGCTCAAGCCTGACTTGTAGGTATAAATGTTTTTGTGTAACATTGATGCTATTGGTAAATAAAGGTAATAATTTAAACTAAACTGTCTGAAGGAATTTTATATTCCAGCCTACCACAGATTACGATCTCCAGGACAAACCAAGAGAGTCTTATAGGTCAAGTCCATCAGGGATTCCGTGAGCCGTCTCAAATTGGTACTTTAAAACGGGGACTTATCTACCCTCATGTTTGTCAAAATTTTCAGCACATCCTCCTTCTTGTCATCAACCTGTTCGAGCATAGCAGCCTGTTTCTCGCTGTCCTCCCAAATAACAAGGTCCCTCTCAGTAGCGAATACTGAAGCAAAGATTCATTAAGGACCTCCCCTACCTCCTCTGACTCCAGGCACAAGTTCCTCCACTATCCTTGATCAGCCCTACCCTCACTCTGGCCATCCTGTTGTTCTCCTGTTGTAGTACACCTTGGGGTCTTCATTAATCCTACCCATCAAGGCTTTTTCATGACCCCTTCTTGCTCTCCTAAGTCCATTTTTCAGTTCCTTCCTGACTACCTTGTAACCCTCTAGAGCCCTGTCTGATCCTTGCTTCCTCAACCTTAAGTAAGCTTCCTTCTTCCTCTTGACTCCATGTTCCATATCTCTTGTCATCCAAGGTTCCTTCATCCTGCCATCCCTTCCTTTCCTCAGTGGGACAAACCTATCCCAACAAGTGCTCCCTAAGCAACCTCCACATTTCTGCCATGCATTTCCCTGAGAACATCTGTTCCCAATTTATGCTCCACAGTTCCTGCCCAAAAGCATTGTAATTCCCCCTCCCCCAATTAAATACTTTCCCATACCGTCTGCTCCTATCCCTCTATCTCTATAACTATAGTAAAGGTCAGGGAATTGTGATCACTATCACCGAAATGCTCTCCCACTGAGAGGATCTGACACTTGGCCTGGTTCGTTGCCAAGCACCAAATCCAATATGGGTTCCCTATCTACATATTGAATTAGGAATCTTTCTTGGACACACCTGACAAAATCTGCTCCTTCTGTTTAAAAGACATTTGGCTAAGTACCTGAACAGGAAAGGTTTGGAGGAATACGGGCCAAACGCAGCTAGGGAGGACTAGTTTAGTTCAGAAACATGGTCAGCGTGAACTAGTTTGACTGAAAGATCTTTTCTCATGCTATAAGACTCTGAGCTCTAAGGCAGCTGTGTCTGTGTCTCTCTCTGCTCTCGTGCATCCCCTCTGCACACTCACTGGCGGGGGAGGGGGAAGCCATGACAATTTTCAAGCCTCGAAAAGGAAAGGGGGGGGGGAGTGGTCACACCGGGAAACAATTTGAGAAACATTAATCAATCATGTCTGCCAACAGGGGACAGTGTCACAATATTATCAACTCCCTGACCACATTCCTGGGACAGATCTCTGGTCATCACAATATATATCAGACAAGGCACCAGACCTTTAATTATGTTTCTCTCTCCACAGAGGCTGCCAGGCCTGCTGAGGATATCTATCTGGTTTTAGTCCAGATTTCCTCACTGCTGTTTCTCATCCAATTCTGCCAATTCCTGAGGGGTGTCCTTATCGAGATTTATAAAATTAGGGGAGATTCAAGATGGCGGCGACCCAGTAAGCCTGAGTCTGTAGTGCTCTGTCTAAGACTCGGGCAAAGTGGGGTGCCCACCTTCACCTCACCTTTTAAATCATTTAGGATAGCTTTTGCCCAGCGTACTCAGTCATTTTACATCAAACGTGAACAGTTTGGTTTTTTCTTAAATGTCTAAGGACAAACACTCCAGCAGCTCGCAACAGACAGGGACCCGTCCCCCACCCCCTCACCCACCCCTTCCTGCAGCAGCAGAGACGTCCGCGGCTGTCACGGGGGACTTACCTTCGGTGGCGAGCCTGCTCTCCTGGATCACCAAAATCCAGGAGAAGATCGACACGTCCATCTTGGAGACCTGGTCCAGGTAGGAGTCAATCTCGGTCATCCTGCAGAAGTGTGACCGAGAAATCGAAAAACTCGGGCAGTGCGTCGGAGGTGCGTCGCAACGGGCCGCGGCCTCGGAGACTGCTGCCGAGTCATCCGTGGGTCAGGTCCAGGCTCTCAGGCAGCGAATCCGGACCCTGGAGGAGCGCATCAATGACTTTGACAATCGGGGTTGTTGAAAAAATATTCCGTTGCTGGGCCTTCCCGAACGGGAAGAGGAAGGCCAGCTTGTGGATTTTTTGGAGCGATGGCTCCCACAATTATTGAAGTTGGAGTCAGGACTGGGCCAGGTGTGGGTGGAGTGGGCCCACCGGGTTGCTGTACGCAGTTCCGGGTCGGACCAACCCCCCCCCCCTGCCTGGTTCTAATCCGACTCCAATGTTATAAAGAAAAACAAATACTCCTAGAGGCTTACAGAGTCTTGGGGAAGGATCCCCAGGCCATGATGTACAAGGGCTCCAAGATAATGCTATTTCAGGACTTCTATCCAGTCGTGGTCCACAAGAGGAGGGCATTCGATGAGGCGAAGAAGCATCTGACAGACCTAAATATCCAATATTCCATGCGATATCCGGCAACGCTGCGCTTCAGCCATGGAGGATCCGTTTATAACTTTGGATCACCAGAGAAAGTAAAAGAATTCTTGGACTCTCTCAAATAGACTGCGGGACTCGACCCGTATGGATAACAACTTTATTTTGCTCCCCCCTTTGTCTACCCTTTTTTCCTTCTTCATCTCTCTTCCACTCATCTTTCCCTGGGTGTTGGGGGTGGGGGGTGGGGGGGTTGTTCTTTACTCTTCCTTTGGGTTATTTTATAGTTCGTGCAGCTTGCTCGATTTGTGGGGGGGGGGGCAGGATTTGCTCTATTTTGCCTTTATTTTTCTAGAGCGGGGTTTTCCTCTTTCTTCATCTTACTTCGTTGCCTAATACTTGCTGGGATTGTAATTTTGTAACTTTATATATTTCTGTTTTGTATTGTGTTTGCTAAACGCACCCAGGTGTTGGTGTGTGTGTGTGTGTGCTGGGGTGGGGTGCCTTTTAATTCTGGTTTTATAAAACATTTGAATTTGTTCACTCCATTCTGTAATGCCTGGGGCTGAGGGCAGGGCCCTAGCGAGGAGAGGTTATGGTGGGGTTATTGATGGGTAGTTATGCCCCCTGGGAACAAGGGGGAAAGTCTCCTTTCAAACATGTTTTGCGTTGTTTTTTTTATGTTGGAGTAGTTCTTAATTGTGTTGATTTAAATGATTTAAAGAATTTTTGTATTTGTGAATTTTCTATGGTCTTTATTCAATGTCTTTTGGGTGGGGTTCTTCCTCCTGGGGGCTCTCGGGCCTTGCCTGGACGATCATGGCTAGCCATTCATTTAGGTGGTGCACCTAATTCGCCAATCAAAAGGAAAAAGATATTATCAAGTCTTAAAAAAGAAAGGTCGATGTAGCTCTCTTACAGGAGGCACCTCTACTTGATAAAGAGCACTTAAAGCTACAACAGGGTGGGTTTGATCAGGCTTTCTTTTCATCTCTCAGTTCAAAGCGTAGGGGAATAGCCATTCTTATTTGGAAGAACTGTCCTTTCCAAATGTTAAGACAGATAAAAGATGAGTCTGGACGTTGTATATTGATCAAAGCCCTAATACATGAAGAGGAATATGGAATTTTGAATCTTTATTGCCCGCCAGCATGCCCTTTTAAATTTGTAACGGAAGAGTTCTCTAAGTTAATGGCTTTTGGGGTCTGCCAAACAAATATAGGTGGAGATTTTCTCTATTATGGACCCAGAGATGGATGGGATACTTAGGAGCACGACGGGTATATCTCTGAGATCTAGACAACTAGCGGATCTGAATAAGGAGCTAGGACTAGTAGAAGTATGGAGGTGTCTTCATCCCAGGGCAGAGACTTTACTTTCTACTCTAACCCACACAAGTGCCATACCAGAATCGATATTCTTTTTGCCCCCTCAACCCTTTTAAATTGATACTGTCTTGTAAAACAGGTAATATAGCTATTTCTGATCATGCCGCAGTACATATGGAAGTCAAGACTAGGGATGATGGGATAAGCCCCTGACATTGGCGAATGGATCCTTTCTGATTGAAGGATAGCAAATTTATAAAGTATCTTTTGCAGGAATTCAAAACCTTCTGGGAAATTAAATCAGGTCCGGCCAGTAACCCATCGATGATGTGGGAGACCACTAAGGCATATGCACAAGGCTTGGTCATCTGATATTCTGCGACCCGGAAAAGACAAAAGGGAGAGCAACAGCGCCTGCTCGAGGCTCGCTTGAAGGCAGCTGAGACAGCGTATGTTGACAGGCCCTCTATTACTAAGCTACAAAGGATCACAGCCCTTAATGCAGCCTTGAATACCGCACTTACCCAAACAGCAAAGAGGGAAATATTATTCGCAAAGCAGAGATTATTTGAATATGGCGACAAGCCTGGCTGATATCTAGCGCACCTTGTTAGAAAGAAAAAGGCTCCCCAAGCCATTACGTTCATTAGAGAATGTGCTGGTACCCTGACTTGTGGTCGTAAAAATATCAGTACAGCGTTTAGAAAGTTTTATTTTAAATTGTATAAATCGCAGGACTGTGAGAATAGAACTGGAAAGATGGTGCCCTTCTTTAAAAATTTGGCCCTTCCGGGCCTAACCTCGGAGTAGGTGTCACTCTTGAATGTCCCCTTGACAACCCAGGAAGTACAGGACACGGTTAGGCAGCTTCAGGCAAAGCTGGGCCAGACAGATTCCAGGTTGAGTTCTATAAAGAATTTATAGGGCAACTGGCCGGGCCACTCATAAATATGTATAATTACTCACATAGACAGGACTGCCTCCCGCCTTCCTTGAGAGAAGCAAATATCTCTCTCATTCTTAAAAAGGGAAAGGCCCCAGAAGACTGCTCTTCATATAGACGCATGTCCTTGCTAAATGTGGATTTTAAAATTCTTTCTAAAATGTTAGCATTAAGACTGGAGAGGGTCTTACCATACATCATAAAAGACGAACAGACGGGGTTTATAAAGGGTCGCAGGTCAACTCATAATATTAGAAGGGTCTTAAATATGATACAAGCCTGTCAACAGGGAACAATACCGGGTTTAGTTGTCTCCTTGGACGCAGAGAAGCCATTTGATTGGGTAGAATGGCCATATCTTTTTTATACGCTGGAAAGGTTCGGTGTTGGAGAGGTCTTTACTAAATGGGTTTCAGTATTATATAATGATCCCACAGCAGTGGTGATCACCAATGGTTTAGGTTCAGATAGCTTTAGTGTTGGCAGAGGCTGTCACCAGGGATGTCCTCTTTCACCATTATTATTTACGCTAGTGATTGAACCACGAGCAGAAGCTATACGAACTGACCTTAATATAACGGCTCCGAGCGTTGGATCGGGCAAGCATAAAATCACTCTCCTTGTGGCTGATGTCCTCCTTTTCTTAAGTGATCCTTTGACATCCGTGCCCCACTTAATTCAAGTGGTCAATCTATTCGGTATGTTCTCAGGTCATAAAATCAATTTCCTGAAATCGGAGGCCATGCCATTGGGAGGCCTTGCCAGCATATCCAATTTACCGGACGGATCTTGTTTCCCCTTTTGGTGGTCACTAGAAGGTTTTCTGTACTTCGGAACTTTTATTACCCCGGTATTTGGTCAGCTATATAAAGCCAATTATACACACTTATTAGAGAAAATAAGGCAGGACTTTCAACGCTGGGAAGATCTCCCAATATCCTGGCTGGGCAGAGTAGCCTTAGTTAAGATGAGTATTTTACCTCGTCTTTTATACTCTATGAGGATGCTCCCCTTGATGATGCCGAGACAGGCGTTGCGTAAGTTTTACGGCTGGCTCGGCTCCTTTATTTGGAATCATAGACGGCCCTTAATCAAATTAGAAAAGATGCAGCTCCCACAAGTAAGGGGAGGACTGGACTTTCCAGATTTCAGGAGGTTGAAACTTTATTGCTGGAACAGCACAGCAGGTCAGGCAGCATCTAGGGAACAGGAGAGTCGACGTTTCGGGCACAGGCCCTTCTTCAGGAATGAGCAGAGAGTGTTCAGCAGGAGAAGATAAAAGGTAGGGAGGAGGGACTTGGAGGAGGGGAGTTGGAAATGTGATAGGTGGAAAGAGGTCAAGGTGAGGGTGATAGGTCGGAGTAGGGTGGAGGCGGAGAGGTCAAGAAGAAGACTGCAGGTCAGGAAGGCGGTGCCGGGCTGGAAGGATCCGGCTGAGACAAGGTGGGGGGAGGGGGGATGAAGAAACTGGTGAAGTCCAAGTTCATCCCCTGCGGTTGGAGGGTTCCCAGTCGGAAGATAAGACGCTCCTCCTCCGACCGTCGGGTTGTTGTGGTTTGGCGGTGGATGAGTCCAATGACCTGCATATAACCCCTCCCACTCCACCGAGGATATGCAGGTCATTGGACTCATCCACCGCCAAACCACAACAACCCGACGGTCGGAGGAGGAGCGTCTTATCTTCCGACTGGGAACCCTCCAACCGCAGGGGATGAACTTGGACTTCACCAGTTTCTTCATCCCCCCTCCCCCCACCTTGTCTCAGCCGGATCCTTCCAGCCCGGCACCGCCTTCCTGACCTGCAGTCTTCTTCTTGACCTCTCCGCCTCCACCTACTCCGACCTATCACCCTCACCTTGACCTCTTTCCACCTATCACATTTCCAACTCCCCTCCTCCAAGTCCCTCCTCCCTACCTTTTATCTTCTCCTGCTGAACACTCTCTGCTCATTCCTGAAGAAGGGCCTGTGCCCGAAACGTCGACTCTCCTGTTCCCTGGATGCTGCCTGACCTGCTGTGCTGTTCCAGCAATAAAGTTTCAACTTTGATCTCCAGCATCTGCAGACCTCACTTTCTCCTCGAAGATTTCAGGAGGTACCAACTGAGCTCCTTATTATTCTATGTAGCTGATTGGGTCTCTTATGACCCACAGTCAATCTGGTTAGATATTGAGACCTCCAAAGCAAAATGTCCCCTCATCAATCTATTATTTATGGACAAGATGAGATTATTATGGACTACTGTAAAAACCCTATTGTATTAAATACAATTAAAGCCTGGTGGATAATGCAACAAGATGAGGGTAATCTGCAAAAAACCTCCCCTTATACCCCTATAGTGGGAGCATTGGGTTTCCAGCCAGGGCTGACGGATACGGCATTTAAAACTTGGGAGTCCAGAGGTATCTCCTGCTTGGGAGACCTGTTCGATGGGGAGGTTATGATGTCCTTTGAGCAGTTGCACCAGAAGTTTGGACTGCCTAACAGGGACCTCTTTTGGTATTTCCAAATACGGGACTTTATACAAAAGAAGACCACACTGATAGTCAATCCTTACAAATCGGATAGGGAAAGGAGAGTGCTATGGTCGATGGGGCCGCCCTCAGTCAGTACTCTTTATCACTCACTATACAATAAGGTCTCGAAGGACATGGAACAATTATATAAAACCTAGAATCAAGAATTAGGGTTGGAAATATCTTTAGAAATGTGGGAGGACATCTGGGAAAATGCCAGAAAGATCTCTATTTGTAATAGAACTCAAGCTACTCAATTGAAGATACTTTACAGGGCTCATATGGCACTTGAGTGACTCGCAAAGTTCAAGGCAGGAGCATCCCCAATGTGTCCCAAATGTAAAATAGAAGTTGGCACTGTCACGCATTGTCTGTGGACATGCCCTAAGATCCACAGGTATTGGAATAGAGTAGCGAATGCCTTGACAGAGATCTTGGGTACGGAGATTGGATTGGATCCAGTGTCCCTACTTTTGGGCTCTTCAGATTTTCCCTCCCTGGATGTATACGAGAGGAAATTATTTGCCATTCTCTCCTTTTGTGTGAGGGAAAATATTTTAGTGAATTGGGTAGCTGAGGACCCCCCAGGACTTTCAAACTGGCACAGGTTAGTCATGGAATATATCCCCCTTGACTTCCTCACAAATATGGTGCACCAAAAAACAGAATTATTTTATAAAACATGGCAGCCCTTTTTGAACTATATCGACACAGATATTTCGGCCATATTGTCCAGGGCTTTTTGTCTAGCTGTGGTAATGGTTCTGGCTGGTTCGGGCCCCCCCAGGAGGCGGAATCCCGTATAAATACATGTTTTATCATATCTTGATGTAAATCTGTTTGAACATGTATCTAGTTATTTAATTATTTTGTTGTTTCCTGCTCGTATTGTATGATTTCCTATTTTATGTTTTGGTTGTTTGTAGGTTAGATTAGTAGATAGTTCATTTTTTCCCTTTTTTTTCTCTCATTTATTTAATTTTGTATTGGTGCTTATACGTGTTTGTATTACTTTTGTAAGTTTGTAAAAAATCTTAAAAATAAAAACACCTTTAAAAAAAAAATGAGGGGCACAATTGGGCTGAATGTTCAAGGTATTTTCCCGGGGCAGGGGAGTCCAAAACTGGAAGGTGCAGGTTTAAGGTGAGAGAGAAGAGATTTTAAAAGGAACTAAGGGGCAACTTTTCCACTCAGATGGAACGAGCTGCCAGATGGAGGTCGGTACAATGACAACATTTAAAAGGCATTTAGATAGGTACATGCATAGGAAAGGTTTAGAGGGATATGGGCCTATCTCTGTGTTCACACACACCCTGCCCAGGACTTCAGCCTTTTCCACTTCTCTCTCAGTGGGAGGAGTATTGAGTGTAATGTTGGGGGAAAAGGTTCTTGATTTTATTAACATGGGGTACAATTATTAATTTTAGCGCTGCCTACTGAGGTCTGGTGGCCGATTCACCACAAAGGTGTTAAATTTGACCACTCGCCCGCCTACCTGGACAAAAACCGTAGGAAAGCCCACGGTTAGCCTCAATACACAGGAGCATCCAGCATTCTCATCTCAGTCTGGGCAAAAAAAAGGGGTTTACTTCTTGTTTCAGTCTGCAGTGACTTCATTCCTCCCTCAGATGATTACTTTAGCCTGTTCAGAGGCAGACGGGACCAGTTTGACCTGTTTGGAGTTTTAGTCAGCGCCGTTCCCTGAGGAAGTGACCCTCCCTCGGCTCCAGATCCGGCCGCTTTCGTTTTTGTTTCCCGGAAGAATTCCGCAGCGGGCGATGTGAGCGGAGCGGAGCGGACCGGGCTGGGCTGGGCTGGGCTGGGCTGGGCTGGGAGCCTCTGGGAGCCCCCGGGAGCAGGCTCCTCTTCCTGCCCACACACCATGACAGGCTGTGAGCGCCGTGCCAGGCTCAAGGTAAGCCCCGGGGAACAGACCTCTCCTGCCAACCGGGAGAGTGTGCAGGCGCCTGGGGATGGGAGACACCGCGAGAGGGCTGTTTCTGCACAGACAGACCGAGAGAGCCAGCGGGGAAGCTGTCCCTTCCACACCGCTGGGAAAAAAAGCTGCTCAACCTCTCCCAGCGACACTTAACATGTCCTGGGCCAACCTCCCCCCCAGGTAGCCCTCCCATTAACCTCAATCCCATCGTTACCCCCACAACCCTTTCCCATCACCAACAGAGCGTCCCTCCACTTTTCCCCAAACCTTCCACTCTCTGCTTACCCCCCGATATTCCCCTCCTCGTAAATCCCCCCGCTCACCACCCCCCTGACTTGGAGCTGGCTGAAATGCAGCAATAAATCAAAGCAGGACTGTGTCATCAGGTCAATCCCTGGGCTGGGGACTGTTGGCTCACTTCAGGCCAGGTTGACATGTGACCTTTACTTTGGTGCTGAAGTGTTCTGATGTTTTTGAAAGGAATGAATGTGGAGGGCCGCACTGTCCCTGGCATCTGCCTGAGACAGAAATGGGTGAGGAACTGCTCAGGAACCCAACACTTCCCATCTGCCTGGGGGCTGCAATAGGGGAGTCAAACTGAGAGCAGCCTCTGAGCAGGAACATCCAGCTCCTCATCCAAACCTGACCAATGCCCAAGCTCATTGCTCAGTCTCAGTCACACCACACCTCCTTTGACTCTGACCAGCACCAGAACAACCTGCTGGCGTGGAAGTGTAACATGAGCAAGTTGGAGCATTGGGGGTCAAGGTGGGGTGTTTGCTCTCCTGGTCAAATAACAGATTATTCGATCTGTCATTCGGCACGGAAACAGACTCTTCGGTCCAACTCGTCCACGCCGACCAGGTATCCTAAACTAATCTAGTCCCATTTGCCAGCACTTGGCCCACATCCCTCTAAACCCTTCCTATTCATATATCCATCCGAATACCTTTTAAATGTACCAGCCTCCATCACTTTCTCTGGCAGCTCATTCCACACACACACACCACCCTCTGTGTCAAAACGTTGCCCCTTAGGTCTCTTTTAAATATTTCCTCTCTCACCCTAAACCTATGCCCTCTAGTTATGGACTCTCCCACCTCAGGGAAGAGGTTTATAAAATCATGAGGGGCATGGATAGGATAAGTAGACAAGGTCTTTTCCCTGGGGTGGGGGAGTTCTTGTGTTGTTTTATTGCTGTGGGGGGGGGGGGGGGGTTGAGGATCTTTCTGACTGCTGCACTTTTTTAACCAGCAATAGCAAGGATGTTAAGATGTTTTGAGAATGTGAAAGGTGCTATGTAAATGCAATGGTATTTATACTTTCAAACTGCTGTGCATGCAGAATGCATTTGTTGTCTTAGGGGAATCTCAAACATCCATAGCAGAGGCCTCAGCATCTGGTGATACCTTGACTATGTCATTGGTGATTATCCATACCTTGGGGTGACTTCCCGAGCCAATGGTGCTACGGTCACTAATCTACAAACAAGCAACTTGGACCAAACTATGATGGCTGGACAAGGTGGCTCGCCACAATCAGATGAGGCAATAAACACTGACCCAGCCAGGACAAAAGAACATTTAAAAAACATCAACTGCACAGGTCATCTTGGTTTTCCAATGACACTGACAAGAGCATTGATTAGAGCTGAAAATGTGTTGCTGGAAAAGCGTAGCAGGTCAGGCAGCATCCAGGGAACAGGAGAATCGACGTTTCGGGCATAAGCCCTTCTTCAGGAATGCCCGAAACGTCGATTCTCCTGTTCCCTGGATGCTGCCTGACCTGCTGCGCTTTTCCAGCAACACATTTTCAGCTCTGATCTCCAGCATCTGCAGACCTCACTTTCTCCTCAAAGAGCATTGATTACACTTGGAGAAGATGGGCTTCGATTCCCCATATATCTTGATTCCCTGAATAATCTGTCTGTCTCAGCCTTAACCATATTTAACAATGGAGCAACCACAGCCCTCTGGAGTTAAGAATTTGAAAGACTCACAGCCCTTTATGTGAAGGAATGTTTCCTCATCTCAATCCCTAATCTGTCCAGACATATTGCAATGTGTGATTGGAGCAGGTGGGACTTGAACCCAGGTCTCCTGGTTCAGAGATGGTGACACTACCACAAGAGCCATCAACCAATTTTGGTTTTTGCTTTTTCCATATCCAGAAGTGCTCTTGTGCACAACTGAGTGTTATTTTTGACCCGTACTTCCTATTACTGAAATTATGTGCAATGCCTCGCACTGGCAATGTAGACACTAAAGGTGAGGTATAGGTAGGGACAGAGAGAGGGAGCTAAATCAAAATGGAGTTGGAAGACAGATTGAGCACTCTACCCTCTGCAGTGCCCACCTTTCTGTAGCAACTCATTTTGTTCACTCCAGATGAGAACAGCAAACAACTGAAACTATTGGATACTGCAAAGACTATGGGCCCTGACAACATTCCGGCCATAGTACTGCAGACTTGTGCTCTAGAACTTGCCACTGTCTTAGCCAAGCTTTTCCAGTACAGTTCCAAAACTGGCATCTAACCGACAAAGTGGAAAATTGCCCAGGTATGTCCTGTTCCCAAACACCTACACTTCCAACCTGTCCAACATCTGCCCAGCCCAGGGTCAGTCTACTCTCAAACATCAGCACAGTAATGGAAAGGATCATCAATTGGGTGATCAAACAGCCACTTGTAAAGGAGTAACCTGCTCAGCGATGCCAGTCAGGGTTCTGCCAGGGCCACTCAGTTCCTGACCTCATTCACTTTGGTTTTAGCCATGGACAAAAAAAAATGAATTCCAGAGATGGAGTGAGAGTGACAGCCCTTGACATCAAGGCTGTATTTGACTGAATATGGCATCAAGGAATCCTAGCAAAACTGGAGTCAATGGGAATCGGAGGACAAACTCTCTGGTGGTTGGAGTCATACCTAGCACATAGGAAGATGGTTGTGGTTGTTGGAGGTTAGTCATCTCCGCCCCAAAACATCTCTGCAGGGGTTCCTTAGGGTAGTGTCCTTGGCCCAACCATCTTCAGTTGCTTCATCAATTACCTTCCCTCCGTCATAAGGTCAGCAGTGGGGATGTTCTCTGATGATTGTACAATGTTCAGCACCGTTTGCCGCTCCCTCAGATACTGATGCAGTACATGTCCAAATGCATTTAGATTTGAATGATATCCAGACGTGGGCTGACAAGTGGAAAACAACATTCATGCCAGACAATGACCATCTCCCCGTAACATTCAGTGGTCTTACCATCACTGAAAGCCCCATTATTAACATTCTGGGAGTTAGCAATAACCAGGAATTGAATTGGACCAGCCATATAAATATAATGGCTACAAGAGAAAGTCAGAGGCTAGGAATTCATAGAATGACAGAAACTTTGAAAAAAGGAGCAGGAGTAGGTCATTCAGCTCATCAATTGGCTGATTTTCTATCTCAATGCCGTACTCTCCGCCCCATATTCCTTAATATCATTCGCTTCAAGAAACTTATATTTCTTTCTTAAATATACCCAGTGACCTGGTCTCTGCCACCTTGAGAGAGAGAGAGTTTGTCAGGTCCACCATCCTCTGGGTGAAAACCTTCACTTCACCTCAGTCCAGAAAGGCAGACCTCCTATCAGGAGCAGGTGACCCTTTGTTGTGGATTCCCTGCCTGAGTAAAATCATTCCCATGCCCTAATCGTCCAGCCCCAGTTAAAACTTTATACATTTCAATCAGATTCCTCTCATCCTTCTCCACTCAAGTGAATACAGGCCAAGTCCACATATTCTGCCCTCATACAATAACCTGCCATCCCAGGAGTATGTTTAGTGAACCTTTGCTGTACTCCTCTCGATGGTAAGTATATATTTTCTTAGGTAAGGATTTTGAAATTGCACACCATACTCCAAGTGTGGCCTCACCAAGGCCCCACACAGTTGTACTACGACTTCCTTGCTTCTGAGTTCAAACCCTCACAGTGGAAGGCAACACACCTTTTTCCTTTTTAACTGCTTGTTGCACTTACATGTTTACTTTCATTGCCTGTTGTACAGGGACACCCAGGTCCCTTTGCATATCAAGATTTCCTGATCTACAACTGTTTAAATGAAACTGTGCCATCTGTTTTTCCTACTAAGTGGACAACTTCACTTGTATCCATATTATTCTTGCTTCTGCCATGCATTTATCCTCCCAGTCAGTATTTCTCAATCACCCTGAAGCTGCTTATTTCCTCCTTACTGCTCACGTTTTGTGTCATCAGCAAATTTGGAAATATGATACTTCATTTCCTCATTCGTGTTGTTGCTGTATGTTGTTAGTAGCTGGCATCCAAACTCTGATTCCTGCAGCACCCCTTTCAACACTGCCTTTCACCCTGAAGGTGACCCATGTATACCTACTTTATTTCCTGCCTACTGACCTGTACTCAATCCCACCAACAAACGTATCCCACCACCAGGGATATATTTTCCACCCCACCCCTATCAGCGTTTCAGAGAGGCCATTCCCTCCACAACTCCCTTGTCAGATCAACACCAGCCCACACCCCACTCCCGGCACCTTCCCTTGCCGTTGCAGGAAGTGCAAAACATGCGTCCATACCTCCCACCTCACCTCCGTCCAAGGCCCCAAAGGATCCTTCTACGTCCGACAGAAATTTACCTGCACCTCCACTAATGTCATCTACTGTATCTGTTACACCTGATGTGGTCTCCTGTACATTGAAGAGACAGGACGCCTACTTATGGATCGTTTCAGAGAACATCTCTGGGACACCCGCACCAAGCAACCCCACTGCCCTGTAGCTGAACACTTCAACTTCCCCTCCCACTCAGCCAAAGACATGCAGGTCCTGGGCCTCTTCTATCGCCAAATCCTAACCACCTGATGTCTGGAGAAAGAATGCCTCATCTTCCACCTTGGGACCCTGCAACCATACGGGATCAATGTGGATTTCCCCATTTTCCCCATTTCCCCTTCCCCCACACTATCCCAGTCCCAATCTTCCAACTTGGCACTGCCCTCTTGACCTGCCCGTCGTCTTTCCCACCTATCCGTTCCACCTTCCTGTCTAATATATCACCTTTACCCTCGCCTTCATTTACCTATCCCATTCCCAGCTACTTTCCCTCCAGCCCCACCCCCGTCCCATTTATCTCTTAGCTCTCCCCTTCCCCCGGTCTACAAGCCTCGTTCTTGTTGAAGGATTTATGCCTGAAATGTCGATTCTCCAGCTTCTCAGATGCTGCCTGACTTGCTGTGCTTTTCCAGCACCACATTCTCGACTCATGTTTAATCCAAGTCAGTGTATTACCACTGATTTCCATGTGCTTTAATTTACTCACTAACACTTGTGTGGAAATTTATCAAAGCTTTCTGAAAATCAAAATACACCACAATCACTGATTCTCCCTCACCTATTCTTCTAGTTACTTCCTCAAAATTCCCCAGTAGGTTTGTCAAACCTAATTATTTTTTTCGTAAATCCAGTTTGACGTTTGTAATCCTGGTGGTATTTTTGAAGTGACCTGTTATCATTTCCTTTGTAATATAGCCCAGTATTTTTCCTACTACTGATGTAAAGCTAACCAGTCTGTTTTCTCCCTACCTTTTTTAAACAGTGGGTTTAAGTTTGGCACCCTTGATACTGAACCTACTGAATTTCAGAAGATGACAATCAATATACCCACTATTCCCATTGCTATCTCTTTTCGTACTCAGGTATGCAGATTATCAGGCCTTGGACATTTATTTGCTTCCAGTCCCATTCATTTCTCCAACACTATCTTTCACCAATAATTCTGCACTGACTAACTCATCTTCTGACTGCCAAAGCTTGTCCACTATTTACAAGGCACAAGTCAGGAGTGTGATGGAATACTCCGCACTTGCCTGGATGGGTGCAGCTCCAACAACATTCGAGAAACTTGATACCATCCAGGACAAAGTAAATTACTTCATTGGCATCACGTCCACAAACACTCACTCCCTCTGCTGATGCACAGTGGCAGTAGTCTCTACCAGATGCACTGCAGAAATTCATCAAGGTTCCTTAGACAGCATCTCCCAAGACCACTTCCATCTAGAAAGACACATGGGAACATCCCCATCTTCAAGTTCCCATCCAAGCCACTAACCATCCTAACTTAGAAATATATCATCAATCCTTCAGTGTTGCTGAGTCAAAAATCCTGGAATTTCGTCCCTAGGGGCATTTTGAGTCAACCCACAGCACATGGACTGCAGCAGTTTAAGAAGGCAGCTCACCACCACCTTCTCAAGGGGCAACTAGGGATGAGCAATAAATGCTAGGCCCAGCCAGCAATGTCCATGACCCATGAATGCATGTAACAAAATTCATCACGGTCTTTAATTATGTCTTGGGATGTGGTCACTGATGGTATTTATTGACCCTCATGGATGGTTTATTCACAGAATTTGTCATGTTACTGAGGGATAGGTTTCTTTCTGTAAATAACGTTAATGAGCCAGAAGAACTTTTGAAACCGAATTCGCATTCTGTCACAGCCATGGTGGGATCTGAGTTTTTCACTCTGAATTATTAATCCATTATCACAAAATGGTAGCCTCATTCAGAAAGTAAGGATGCATGGGATACAGGGAAATTTGGTTGTCTGGTTACTGAATTGGCTGGCCCGTGGAAGACAGAGGGTGGTAGTATTCAGACTAGAGCTCGGTGATCAGTGGTGTTCTGCTGGGACTTCTGCTCTTTGTGACTTTTATAATTGACTTGGATGAGGAAGTGGAAGGGTGGGTTAGTAAATTTGCTAATGACACGATGGTTGGTGGAGTTGTGGATAGTGTGGAGAGCTGTTATAGATTGAAGGATGCAGAGCTGGGCAGTTGGTGTTCAACCTGGAATAGTATAAAAGTGATTCGTTTTAGAAGGTGGAATTTGAATACAGAATGCAGGGTTAAAAGCAGGATTTTTGGCAGTGTGGAGGAACAGAGGGATCTTAGGGTCCACGTCCTTACATCCCTCAAAGTTGCCACCCAACTTGATAGGGTTGTTAAGAAGGCATATGGTGTATTGGCTGTCATTAGCAGGGGGCTTGAGTTTAAGAGCTGTGAGGTTATGATGCAGCTCTATAGAGCCCTAGTTAGGCTACACTTGTGTCCAGTTCTGGTGACCTCATCATAGGAAGGATGTGGAAATGTTAGAGAGGGTGCAGAGATTTACCAGGATGCTGCCTGGACTGGAGTAGTGTCTTATGAAGAACGGTTGAGAGAGCTAGGGCTTTTCTCATTGGAGCGAAGAAGGAAGAGAGGTATTGATAGAGGTGTACAAGGCAATTAGAGGCATAGATAGAGGAGATAGCCAGAGACCTTTTCCCAGAGCAGAAATGGCTGTTACAAGGGGCATAATTGGAAGGTAATTGGAGGAAGGTATAGGGGAGATGTCAGCGGTAGGTTCTTTACACAGAGAATGGTGGGTGTGTGGAATGCACTGCCAGCGGTGGTAGTAGTCAGAAACATTAGGGATGTTTAAGTGACTGTTAGACAAGCACATGGGTGATAGTAAACTGAAGGGTATGTCAGTTGTTTTGATCTTAAAGTAGGATAAAATTTGGCACAACATTGAGGGCTGAAGGGCCTGTACTGTGCATTCTGTTCTATGTTCTATGACCATTATGTTATTAGCGCCTGTGTTTCAGCTTGTGAAATGTTTGGGGAGGGGTATGCTGATTGACTGTTTTTTCATAGATGATCACAGTGGATGGCTGATCACAGTGGGCAATTAAGAAGGCAAATCGAATACTGCCCTTTATTATTCGAGGGATGGAATTTAAAACCAGGGAGCTTATGCTACCATTCTATAGGGTGCTGGTGAGGTGCACAATTTTGGTCTTATTTGAGAAAGGATGTACCGGCACTAGAGGGGGTACAGAGGAGGTTGATTCTGGGGTCAAGAGGGTTGGCTTATGAGGAGAGATTGAGTAGACTGAGACTATACCCATTGGAAATTTGAAGAATGAAGGGGGGGGGGTGTTATAGAAACATATAAAAGAATGGTGGGTGAAACTAGAATTAGAAGGCATAGCCTCTAGATGAGGCGGAGCTGATTTAGGACTAAGTTGAGGAGATTTTCGAACAGTAAAGGAATTAAGGGTTATGGTGAGTGGGCAGGTAAGTGGAGATGAGGCCACGAAAAGATGAGCCATGGTTTTATTGAATGGTGGAGCAGGCTTGGTGGGCCAGATGGCCGACCCCTGCTCCTATTTTCTATGTAATTTGGGGCCTTGATACTGTCTGTGCGTTTCTGCATTGCTGTGAATGAGACCAGCGGCACCATTTTCCTGGAGACCACTTCCTAATTGGCTTGTTCCAGCGATGCGACCTTGGGGGCCCACTCAGAGCTTTGGGCTGTGGAAGCTGAGGGGGAACGGTGAGGCTGTCTCAGATCGGAGTAACATTGTTCGGAACATGGAGCTGCAGGTTTATGGACAGAATTGAGGTGGCTTGGTGGAGGCAAGCTACACTCCAGATTGCTTTCAGCCATCATTGTGGCCTTCTGTGACTGTAACCCACTCTTTGTGGCATGGGGCTGCTGCCACTTGCTATTATTATTAGAATGTAAATAGACATCCTCATCAGCTCGGCCTCCCCCACCCCAGATCAGAGGAAGCCCTGATCATTTGACTGGCTGGTGCTAGATAATTAGCCTATTGTCAGGTAGCCCTTGGTTGCTTCGTTCCTTGTGGGTAGTTGATGTGGGCTAACAGTTAACCAGACAGCGTTCTGCAGGCAGTCCAGGAGAGATCATGATCAGAAACACTGGCAAGTTACACTTGGCTGTATTGAGCTGTGGAAACTGTCTTCACGTGTGGGGTTTGTGTTTCCTCAGGAAGAGCATGTATGTGAAGTGACAAGCTGCAGCCCCACGCCAAGGGCCGTGTCTTCGCCAGTGGATCCCAGACCAGTCACCAGTGTTCACAATCGCCCTCAGAATGACCTTAGCTACCTGCCCAGGCCGTTGAGTGAGTATTGACTGCCAGATCTCTGCAGATCTCATCTGTTGCCAGATGTGTGCGGGTCATTTCCGACTGCTGGGGATGCTACTGTGGAACCCACGTTGTCAACGTTTACCTCGTTTTCCGTGTGTACCCGGGCCCAAGTCTGAAAAATAACAAAGCGGTCATTTCTACAGGACACTGCCACATCTGACCACAATCACCCCAAAAAAATCTTCCTTACATATACTTTGTATGTCACTTTTATGCAGGACATGTACTCCATGTGTTGCAATGTGGGTGCAGATGTGTTCTGTTCTCGTGTTGTAATATGCCTGCAGATGTGTAATCCTCATGTTGTAATGTGCATGCAGGTGCGTATTCCTCACATGCGTGCACACATGTGCTCTTTACATGTTGTAATGCATGTGCAGAAATGTACTCCGAGTGTTGTGATATGTGTGCAGTTGTGTCCGCCTCACGTGTTGTGATGCGCGCAGTCATGTCCGCCTCACGTGTTGTGATGTGTGCGCAGTCGTGTCCGCCTCACGTGTTGTGATGTGTGCGCAGTCGTGTCCTCCTCACGTGTTGTGATGTGTGCGCAGTCGTGTCCTCCTCACGTGTTGTGATGTGCGCGCAGTCGTGTCCGCCTCACGTGTTGTGATGTGCACGCAGTCGTGTCTGCCTCACGTGTTGTGATGTGCGTGTAGTCGTGTCCTCTTCACGTGTTGTGATGTGCGTGTAGTCGTGTCCTCCTCACGTGTTGTGCTGTGCGTGCAGTCGTGTTCTCCTAACATGTTGTGCTGTGCGTGCAGTCGTGTTCTCCTAACATGTTGTGATGTGCGTGTAGTCATGTCATCCTCACATGTTATGATCATGCAGTCATGTCCTCCTCACGTGTTGTGATGTGCAGCAGTTGAGTCCTCCTCACGTGTTGTGATGTGCACGCAGTCGTGTCCTCCTCACGAGTTGTGATGTGCATGTACTCGTGTCCACATCATGTATTGTGATGTGCGTGCAGTCGTGTCCTCCTCACGTGTTGTGAGGTGCACATAGTCGTGTCCCCTCCACGTGTTGTGATGTGCATGTAGTCGTGTCCTCCTCACGTGTTGTGACATGCGTGCCGTCGTTCCTCCTCACATATTGTGATGTGTGTGCAGTCGTGTCCTCCTCACGTGTTGTGATGTGATGCAGTCATGTCGTCCTCACGTGTTGTGATGTGATGCAGTCATGTCGTCCTCACGTGTTGTGATGTGCGCGCAGTCGTGTCCTCCACACGTGTTGTGATGTGCGCGCAGTCGTGTCCTCTTCACGTGTTGTGAGGTGCACATAGTCGTGTCCGCTCCACGTGTTGTGATGTGCGTGCAGTCGTGTCCTCACGTGTTGTGATGTGTACGCAGTCGTGTCCTCCTCGCATGTTGTGATGTGCGTGCAGTCGTGTCCTCCCCACGTGTTGTGATGTGCGTACTGTCGTGTCCTCCTCACGTGTTGTGATGTGATGCAGTCATGTCGTCCCCACGTGTTGTGATGTGCGCGCAGTCGTGTCCTCCTCACGTGTTGTGATGTGCGCTCAGTCGTGTCCTCACGTGTTGTGATGTGTACGCAGTCGTGTCCTCCTCGCATGTTGTGATGTGCGTGCAGTCTTGTCCTCCCCACGTGTTGTGATATGCGTGCAGTCGTGTGCTCCTCACGTGTTGTGATGTGATGCAGTCATGTTGTCCTCACGTGTTGCGATGTGCACGCGGTCGTGACCTCCTCACGTGTTGTGATGTGCATGCAGTCGTGTCCTCCTCAAGTGTTGTGATGTGCACGCGGTCGTGACCTCCTCACGTGTTGTGATGTGCATGCAGTCGTGTCCTCCTCACGTGTTGTGATATGCGTGCAGTTGTGTCCTCCTCACGTGTTGTGATGTGCGTGCAGTCGTGTTCTCCTCACGTGTTGTGATGTGCACACAGTCGTGTCCTCCTTACGTGTTATGATGTGCGCGCAGTCGCATCCTCCTCACGTGTTATGATGTGCATGCAGTCGTGTCCTCCTCACGTGTTGTGATGTGCACACAGTCGTGTCCTCCTTACGTGTTATGATGTGCGCGCAGTCGCGTCCTCCTCACGTGTTATGATGTGCATGCAGTCGTGTCCTCCTCACGTGTTGTGATGTTCACGCAGTCATGTCCTCCTCACGTGTTGTGATGTGCACAGTTGTGTCCTCCTCACGTGTTGTGATGTGCACCATCGTGTCCTCCCCACGTGTTGTGATGTGCGTGCAGTCGTGTCCTCCTCACGTGTTGTGATGTGCGTGCAGTCGTGTCCTCCTCACGTGTTGTGATGTTCACGCAGTCATGTCCTCCTCACGTGTTGTGATGTGCACAGTTGTGTCCTCCTTACGTGTTGTGATGTGCACCATCGTGTCCTCCCCACGTGTTGTGATGTGCGTGCAGTCGTGTCCTCCTCACGTGTTGTGATGTGCGTGCAGTCGTGTTCTCCTCACGTGTTGTGATGTGCACACAGTCGTGTCCTCCTTACGTGTTATGATGTGCGCGCAGTCGCATCCTCCTCACGTGTTATGATGTGCATGCAGTCGTGTCCTCCTCACGTGTTGTGATGTGCACACAGTCGTGTCCTCCTCACGTGTTGTGATGTGCGTGCAGTCGTGTCCTCCTCACGTGTTGTGATGTGCGTGCAGTCGTGTTCTCCTCACGTGTTGTGATGTGCACACAGTCGTGTCCTCCTTACGTGTTATGATGTGCGCGCAGTCGCGTCCTCCTCACGTGTTATGATGTGCATGCAGTCATGTCCTCCTCACGTGTTGTGATGTGCACAGTTGTGTCCTCCTTACGTGTTGTGATGTGCACCATCGTGTCCTCCCCACGTGTTGTGATGTGCGTGCAGTCGTGTCCTCCTCACGTGTTGTGATGTGCGTGCAGTCGTGTTCTCCTCACGTGTTGTGATGTGCACACAGTCGTGTCCTCCACACGTGTTATGATGTGCATGCAGTCGTGTCCTCCACACGTGTTGTGATGTGCACACAGTCGTGTCCTCCTTACGTGTTATGATGTGCGCGCAGTCGCGTCCTCCTCACGTGTTATGATGTGCATGCAGTCGTGTCCTCCTCACGTGTTGTGATGTTCACGCAGTCATGTCCTCCTCACGTGTTGTGATGTGCACAGTTGTGTCCTCCTTACGTGTTGTGATGTGCACCATCGTGTCCTCCCCACGTGTTGTGATGTGCGTGCAGTCGTGTCCTCCCCACGTGTTGTGATGTGCACGCAGTCGTGTCCTCCTCACGTGTTGTGATGTGCGTGCAGTCGTGTGCTCCTCACGTGTTGTGAAGTGCGTGCAGTCGTGTCCTCCTCACGTGTTGTGATGTGCACGCAGTTGTGTCCTCCTCACGTGTTGTGAAGTGCGCGCGGTCGTGCCTCCACACGTGTTGTGATGTGCACGCAGTCATGTCCTCCTCACGTGTTGTGATGTGCACAGTCGTGTCCTCCCCATGTGTTGTGATGTGCGTGCAATCGTGTCCTCCTCACGTGTTGTGAAGTGCGTGCAGTCGTGTCCTCCTCACGTGTTGTGAAGTGCGTGCAGTCGTGTCCTCCTCACATGTTGTGATGTGCACGCAGTCGTGTCCTCCTCACGTGTTGTGAAGTGCGCGCGGTCGTGACCTCCTCACGTGTTGTGATGTGCATGCAGTTGTGTCCTCCTCACGTGTTGTGATGTGCGTGCAGTCGTGTCCTTCTCATGTGATGTGAAGTGCGCGCAGTCGTGTCCTCCTCACGTGTTGTGATGTGCACAGCTGTGTCCTTACGTGTTGTGATGTGCACCATCGTGTCCTCCCCACGTGTTGTGATGTGCGTGCAGTCGTGTCCTCCCCACGTGTTGTGATGTCCGTGCAGTCGTGTCCTCCTCACGTGTTGTGATGTGCACGCAGTCGTGTCCTCCTCACGTGTTGTGATGTGCATGCAGTCGTGTGCTCCTCACGTGTTGTGAAGTGCGTGCGGTCGTGTCCTCCTCACGTGTTGTGATGTGCGCGCGGTCGTGCCTCCACACGTGTTGTGATGTGCACGCAGTCATGTCCTCCTCACGTGTTGTGATGTGCACAGTTGTGTCCTCCTTACGTGTTGTGATGTGCACAGTCGTGTCCTCCCCATGTGTTGTGATGTGCGTGCAGTCGTGTCCTCCTCACGTGCTGTGAAGTGCGCGTGGTCGTGACCTCCTCACGTGTTGTGATGTGCATGCAGTTGTGTCCTCCTCACGTGTTGTGATGTGCGTGCAGTCGTGTCCTTCTCATGTGAAGTGTACGCAGTCGTGTCCTCCTCACGTGTTGTGATGTGCGTGCAGTCATGTCCTCCTCACGTGTTGTGATGTGCGTGCAGTCGTGTCCTTCTCATGTGATGTGTACGCAGTCGTGTCCTCCTCACGTGTTGTGATGTGCACGCAGTTGTGTCCTCCTCGTGATGTGCAAGCAGTCGTGTCCTC
Source organism: Chiloscyllium plagiosum (assembly GCF_037043375.1). Classification (NCBI taxonomy): domain Eukaryota; kingdom Metazoa; phylum Chordata; class Chondrichthyes; order Orectolobiformes; family Hemiscylliidae; genus Chiloscyllium; species Chiloscyllium plagiosum. The sequence goes on along the minus strand of NW_028270164.1, from coordinate 52,275,248 downwards.
CTCACGTGTTGTGATGTGCAAGCAGTCGTGTCCTCCTCACGTGTTGTGATGTGCACACAGTCGTGTCCTCCTTACGTGTTATGATGTGCGCGCAGTCGCGTCCTCCTCACGTGTTATGATGTGCATGCAGTTGTGTCCTCCTCACGTGTTGTGATGTGCGTGCAGTCGTGTCCTCCTCACGTGTTGTGCTGTGCGTGCAGTCGAGTCCTCCTCACGTGTTGTGATGTGCACGCAGTCGTGTCCTCCTCACGTGTTGTGATGTGCATGTAGTCGTGTCCACATCACGTGTTGTGATGTGCGTGCAGTCGTGTCCTCCTCACGTGTTGTGAGGTGCACGTGGTTGTGTCCGCTCCACGTGTTGTGATATGCGTGCCGTCGTTCCTCCTCACATGTTGTGATGTGCGTGCAGTCGTGTCCTCCTCACGTGTTGTGATGTGTGCTGTGTCGTGTCCTCACGTGTTGTGATGTGTACGCAGTCGTGTCCTCCTCGCATGTTGTGATGTGCGTGCAGTCGTGTCCTCCCCACGTGTTGTGATGTGCGTGCAGTCGTGTCCTCCTCACGTGTTGTGATGTAATGCAGTCATGTCATCCTCACGTGTTGCGATGTGCGCGCGGTCGTGACCTCCTCACGTGTTGTGATGTGCATGCAGTCGTGTCCTCCTCACGTGTTGTGATGTGCGCGCGGACGTGACCACCTCACGTGTTGTGATGTGCATGCAGTCGTGTCCTCCTCACGTGTTGTGATACCCGTGCAGTTGTGTCCTCCTCACATGTTGTGATGTGCGTGCTGTCGTGTCCTTCTCATGTGATGTGTACGCAGTCGTGTCCTCCTCACGTGTTGTGATGTGCGCGCGGACGTGACCACCTCACGTGTTGTGATGTGCATGCAGTCGTGTCCTCCTCACGTGTTGTGATACGCGTGCAGTTGTGTCCTCCTCACGTGTTGTGATGTGCGTGCTGTCGTGTCCTTCTCATGTGATGTGTACGCAGTCGTGTCCTCCTCACGTGTTGTGATGTGCGTGCAGGCGTGTCCTCCTCACGTGTTGTGAAGTGCGTGCAGTTGTGTCCTCCTCACGTGTTGTGATGTGCACGCAGTCGTGTCCTCCTCACGTGTTGTGATGTGAGTGCAGTCGTGTCCTTCTCATGTGATGTGTACGCAGTCGTGTCCTCCTGACGTGTTGTGATGTGCGTGCAGTTGTGTCCTCCTCACGTGTTGTGATGTGCGTGCTGTCGTGTCCTTCTCATGTGATGTGTACGCAGTCGTGTCCTCCTCACGTGTTGTGATGGGCATGCAGTCGTGTCCTCCTCACGTGTTGTGATACGCGTGCAGTTGTGTCCTCCTCGCGTGTTGTGATGTGCGTGCTGTCGTGTCCTTCTCATGTGATGTGTACGCAGTCGTGTCCTCCTCACGTGTTGTGATGTGCGTGCAGGCGTGTCCTCCTCACGTGTTGTGATGTGCGCGCGGACGTGACCACCTCACGTGTTGTGATGTGCATGCAGTCGTGTCCTCCTCACGTGTTGTGATACGCGTGCAGTTGTGTCCTCCTCACGTGTTGTGATGTGCGTGCTGTCGAGTCCTTCTCATGTGATGTGTACGCAGTCGTGTCCTCCTCACGTGTTGTGATGTGCGTGCAGGCGTGTCCTCCTCACGTGTTGTGATGTGCGTGCAGTCGTGTCCTCCTCACGTGTTGTGATGTGCGTGCAGGCGTGTCCTCCTCACGTGTTGTGATGTGCGTGCCGTCGTGTCCTCCTCACGTGTTGTGCTGTGAGTGCAATTGTGTCCTCCTCACGTGTTGTGATACGCGTGCAGTTGTGTCCTCCTCACGTGTTGTGATGTGCGTGCTGTTGTGTCCTTCTCATGTGATGTGTACGCAGTCGTGTCCTCCTCACGTGTTGTGATGTGCATGCAGTCGTGTCCTCCTCACGTGTTGTGATACGCGTGCAGTTGTGTCCTCCTCACGTGTTGTGATGTGCGTGCTGTCGTGTCCTTCTCATGTGATGTGTACGCAGTCGTGTCCTCCTCACGTGCTGTGATGTGCATGCAGTCGTGTCCTCCTCACGTGTTGTGATGTGCGCGCGGACGTGACCACCTCACGTGTTGTGATGTGCATGCAGTCGTGTCCTCCTCACGTGTTGTGATACGCGTGCAGTTGTGTCCTCCTCACGTGTTGTGATGTGCGTGCTGCCGTGTCCTTCTCATGTGATGTGTACGCAGTCGTGTCCTCCTCACGTGTTGTGATGTGCGTGCAGGCGTGTCCTCCTCACGTGTTGTGATGTGCGTGCAGGCGTGTCCTCCTCACGTGTTGTGATGTGCGTGCAGGCGTGTCCTCCTCACGTGTTTGATGTGCGTGCCGTCGTGTCCTCCTCACGTGTTGTGATGTGAGTGCAATTGTGTCCTCCTCACGTGTTGCGATGTGCACAGTCGTGTCCTCCTCACGTGTTGCGATGTGCATGCAGTCGTGTCCTCCTCACGTGTTGTGATGTGCACGCAGTCGTGTCCTCCTCACGTGTTATGATGTGCACGCAGTCGTGTCCTCCTCACGTGTTATGATGTGCATGCAGTCGTGTCCTCCTCACGTGTTGTGATGTGCACGCAGTCATGTCCTCCTCACGTGTTGTGATGTGCACAGTTGTGTCCTCCTTACGTGTTGTGATGTGCACAGTCGTGTCCTCCCCATGTGTTGTGATGTGCGTGCAGTCGTGTCCTCCTCACGTGTTGTGATGTGCGTGCAGTCGTGTCCTCCTCACGTGTTGTGATGTGCGTGCAGTCGTGTCCTCCTCACGTGTTGTGAAGTGCGTGCAGTCGTGTCCTCCTCACATGTTGTGATGTGCACGCAGTCGTGTCCTCCTCACGTGTTGTGAAGTGCGCGCGGTCGTGTCCTCCTCACGTGTTATGATGTGCATGCAGTCGTGTCCTCCTCACGTGTTGTGATGTGCACGCAGTCATGTCCTCCTCACGTGTTGTGATGTTCACGCAGTCATGTCCTCCTCACGTGTTGTGATGTGCACAGTTGTGTCCTCCTTACGTGTTGTGATGTGCACAGTCGTGTCCTCCCCATGTGTTGTGATGTGCGTGCAGTCGTGTCCTCCCCATGTGTTGTGATGTGCGTGCAGTCGTGTCCTCCTCACGTGTTGTGATGTGCGTGCAGTCGTGTCCTCCTCACGTGTTGTGAAGTGCGTGCAGTCGTGTCCTCCTCACATGTTGTGATGTGCACGCAGTCGTGTCCTCCTCACGTGTTGTGAAGTGCGCGCGGTCGTGTCCTCCTCACGTGTTGTGATGTGCGTGCAGTCGTGTCCTTCTCATGTGATGTGTACGCAGTCGTGTCCTCCTCACGTGTTGTGATGTGAGTGCAGTCGTGTCCTTCTCATGTGATGTGTACGCAGTCGTGTCCTCCTCACGTGTTGTGATGTGCGTGCAGTCGTGTCCTCCTCACGTGTTGTGAAGTGCGCGCAGTCGTGTCCTCCTCACGTGATGTGCACGCGGTCGTGTCCTCCTCACATGTGATGTGCGTGCAGTTGTGTCCTCCTCACGTGTTGCGATTTGCATGCAGTCCTGTCTTCCTTGCATGCAGTCGTGTCCTCCTCACGTGTTGCGATGTGCGTGCAGTCGTGTCCTCCTCACGTGTTGCGATGTGCGTGCAGTCGTGTCGTCCTCACGTGTTGCGATGTGCACGCTGTCGTGTCTTACTCACGTGTTGCAATGTGCACGCAGACGTGTCCTTCTCACGTGTTGTGATTTGCGTGCAGTCCTGTCTTCCCCGCGTGTTGCGAAATGCGCGCTGTCGTGTCCTCCCCATGTGTTGTGATGTGCGTGCAGTCGTGTCCTCCTCACGTGTTGTGATGTAATGCAGTCATGTCATCCTCACGTGTTGCGATGTGCGCGCGGTCGTGACCTCCTCACGTGTTGTGATGTGCATGCAGTCGTGTCCTCCTCACGTGTTGTGATGTGCGCGCGGACGTGACCACCTCACGTGTTGTGATGTGCATGCAGTCGTGTCCTCCTCACGTGTTGTGATACGCGTGCAGTTGTGTCCTCCTCACGTGTTGTGATGTGCGTGCTGTCGTGTCCTTCTCATGTGATGTGTACGCAGTCGTGTCCTCCTCGCGTGTTGTGATGTGCGCGCAGTCGTGTCCTCCTCACGTGTTGCGATGTGCGTCCAGTCGTGTCCTCCTCACGTGTTGTGATGTGCGTGCAGGCGTGTCCTCCTCACGTGTTGTGATGTGCGTGCCGTTGTGTCCTCCTCACGTGTTGTGATGTGAGTGCAATTGTGTCCTCCTCACGTGTTGCGATGTGCACAGTCGTGTCCTCCACACGTGTTGTGATGTGCATGCAGTCGTGTCCTCCACACGTGTTGTGATGTGCACGCAGTCGTGTCCTCCACACGTGTTGTGATGTGCACGCAGTCGTGTCCTCCTCACGTGTTATGATGTGCACGCAGTCGTGTCCTCCTCACGTGTTATGATGTGCGCGCAGTCGTGTCCTCCTCACGTGTTATGATGTGCATGCAGTCGTGTCCTCCTCACGTGTTGTGATGTTCACGCAGTCATGTCCTCCTCACGTGTTGTGATGTTCACGAAGTCATGTCCTCCTCACGTGTTGTGATGTTCACGCAGTCATGTCCTCCTCACGTGTTGTGATGTGCACAGTTGTGTCCTCCTCACGTGTTGTGATGTGCACAGCCGTGTCCTCCCCATGTGTTGTGATGTGCGTGCAGTCGTGTCCTCCTCACGTGTTGTGATGTGCGTGCAGTCGTGTCCTCCTCACGTGTTGTGATGTGCGTGCAGTCGTGTCCTCCTCACGTGTTGTGATGTGCGTGCAGTCGTGTCCTCCTCACGTGTTGTGAAGTGCGTGCAGTCGTGTCCTCCTCACATGTTGTGATGTGCACGCAGTCGTGTCCTCCTCACGTGTTGTGAAGTGCGCGCGGTCGTGTCCTCCTCACGTGTTGTGATGTGCGTGCAATCGTGTCCTTCTCATGTGATGTGCACGCAGTCGTGTCCTCCTCACGTGTTGTGATGTGAGTGCAGTCGTGTCCTTCTCATGTGATGTGTACGCAGTCGTGTCCTCCTCACGTGTTGTGATGTGCGTGCAGTCGTGTCCTCCTCACGTGATGTGCACGCGGTCGTGTCCTCCTCACGTGTTGTGATGTGCGTGCAGTTGTGTCCTCCTCACGTGTTGCGATTTGCATGCAGTCCTGTCTTCCTTGCGTGCAATCGTGTCCTCCTCACGTGTTGCGATGTGCGTGCAGTCGTGTCCTCCTCACGTGTTGCGATGTGCGTGCAGTCGTGTCCTCCCCACGTGTTGTGATGTGTGCGCAGTCGTGTCGTCCTCACGTGTTGCGATGTGCACGCTGTCGTGTCTTACTCACGTGTTGCAATGTGCACGCAGACGTGTCCTTCTCACGTGTTGTGATTTGCGTGCAGTCCTGTCTTCCCCGCGTGTTGCAAAATGCGCGCTGTCGTGTCCTCCTCACATGTTGTGAAGTGCGCGCAGTCGTGTCCTCCTCACGTGTTGTGATGTGCATGCAGTTGTGTCCTCCTCATGTGTTGCGATGTGCGTGCAGTCATGTCCTTCTCACGTGTTGTGATGTGCGTGCAGTCATGTCCTTCTCACGTGTTGTGATGTGCGTGCAGTCGTGTCCTTCTCACGTGTTGTGATATGCGTGCAGTCGTGTCCTCACATGTTGCGATGTGCGTGCAATCGTGTCCTCACATGTTGTGATGTGCGTGCAATCGTGTCCTCACGTGTTGAGATGTGCGTGCAGTCATGTCCTCACGTGTTGCGATGTCCTCGCAGTTGTGTCCTTCTCATGTGATGTGTGCGCAGCTATGTCCTCCTCACGTGTTGCGATGTGTGCACAGTCATGTCTTACTCACGTGTTGCGATGTGCGTGCAGTCGTGTCCTCCCCACGTGAAGTGCGTGCAGCCATGTCCTCCTCACGTGTTACGATGTGCGTGCAGTCGTGTACTCCTCACGTGTTACGATGTGCGTGCAGTCGTGTCCTCCTCACGTGTTGCGATGTCCTCGCAGTTGTGTCCTTCTCATGTGACGTGTGTGCAGCTATGTCCTCCTCACGTGTTGCGATGTGTGCACAGTCATGTCTTACTCACGTGTTGCGCTGTGCGTGCAGTCGTGTCCTTCCCACGTGATGTGCGTGCAGTCGTGTCCTCCTCTCGTGTTGTGATGTCCGTGCAGTCGTGTCCTCCTCATGTGTTGTGATGTGGACGCAGTCGTATCCTCCTCACGTGTTGTGATGTGCGTGCAGTCGTGACCTCTTCATGTGTTGTGATGTGCGTGCAGTCATGTCCTCCTCACGTGTTGCGATGTGCGTGCAGTCGTGTCCTCCTCACGTGTTGTGACGTGCGTGCAGTCGTATCCTCCTCACGTGTTGTGATGTGCACGCAATCATGTCCTCCTCACGTGTTGTGATGTGCACACAGTCGTATCCTCCTCACGTGTTGTGATGTGCACAGTCGTGTCCTCCTCACGTGTTGTGATGTGCACGCAGTCGTATCCTCCTCACGTGTTGTGATGTGCACAGTCGTGTCCTCCTCACATGTTGTGATGTGCACAGTCGTGTCCTCCTCACATGTTGTGACGTGCACGCAGTCGTGTCCTCCTCGCGTCATGTGTGCGCATTCGTGTCCTCCTCACGTGTTGTGATGTGCGTGCAGTTTTGTCCTCCACACGTGTTGTGATGTGCGCGCAGTCATGTCCTCCTCAAGTGTTGTGATGTGCACGCAGTCATGTCCTCCTCACGTGTTGTGAAGTGCGCACAGTCGTGTCCTCCTCACGTGATGTGCGTGCAGTTGTGTCCTCCTCACGTGTTGCGATTTGTGTGCAGTCCTGTCTTCCTCGCGTGTTGCGATGTGCGTGCAGTCGTGTCCTCCTCACGTGTTGCGATGTGTGTGCAGTCGTGTCCTCCTCACGTGTTGCGATGTGCGTGCAGTCGTGTCCTCCCCACTTGTTGTGATGTGTGCGCAGTCGTGTCGTCCTCACGTGTTGCAATGTGCACGTAGACGTGTCCTTCTCACGTGTTGTGATTTGCGTGCAGTCCTGTCTTCCTCGCGTGTTGTGAAGTGCGCGCAGCCGTGTCCTCCTCACGTGTTGTGATGTGCGCGCAGTCGTGTCCTCCTCACATGTTGTGATGTGCGCGCAGTCGTGTCCTCCTCACATGTTGTGAAGTGCGCGCAGTTGTGTCCTCCTCACGTGTTGTGATGTGCATGCAGTCGTGTCCTCCTCACGTGTTGCGATTTGCGCGCAGTCGTGTCCTCCTCACATGTTGTGATGTGCGCGCAGTCGTGTCCTCCTCACATGTTGTGAAGTGCGCGCAGTCGTGTCCTCCTCACGTGTTGTGATGTGTGCGCAGTCGTGTCGTCCTCACGTGTTGCGATTTGCGCGCAGTCGTGTCCTCCTCACATGTTGTGATGTGCGCGCAGTCGTGTCCTCCTCACATGTTGTGAAGTGCGCGCAGTTGTGTCCTCCTCACGTGTTGTGATGTGCATGCAGTTGTGTCCTCCTCACGTGTTGCGATGTGCATGCAGTCGTGTCTTCCTCGCGTGTTGTGAAGTGCGCGCAGCCGTGTCCTCCTCACGTGTTGCGATTTGCACGCAGTCGTGTCCTCCTCACATGTTGTGATGTGCGTGCAGTCATGTCCTCACGTGTTGCGATGTCCTCGCAGTTGTGTCCTTCTCATGTGATGTGTGCGCAGCTATGTCCTCCTCACGTGTTGCGATGTGTGCACAGTCATGTCTTACTCACGTGTTGCGATGTGCGTGCAGTCGTGTCCTCCCCACGTGATGTGCGAGCAGTCGTGTCCTCCTCTCGTGTTGTGATGTCCGTGCAGTCGTGTCCTCCTCATGTGTTGCGATGTGGACGCAGTCGTATCCTCCTCACGCGTTGTGATGTGCGTGCAGTCGTGTCCTCTTCATGTATTGTGATGTGCGTGCAGTCATGTCCTCCTCACGTGTTGCGATGTGCGTGCAGTCGTGTCCTCCTCACGTGTTGTGAAGTGCGTGCAGTCGTGTCCTCCTCACGTGTTGTGATGTGCACGCAATCATGTCCTCCTCACGTGTTGTGATGTGCACACAGTCGTATCCTCCTCACGTGTTGTGATGTGCACAGTCGTGTCCTCCTCACGTGTTGTGATGTGCACAGTCGTGTCCTCCTCACGTGTTGTGATGTGCACAGTCGTGTCCTCCTCACATGTTGTGATGTGCACAGTCGTGTCCTCCTCACATGTTGTGACGTGCACGCAGTCGTGTCCTCCTCGCGTCATGTGTGCGCATTCGTGTCCTCCTCACGTGTTGTGATGTGCGTGCAGTCGTGTCCTCCTCACGTGTTGTGATGTGCGCGCAGCAATGTCCTCCTCACGTGTTGTGATGTGCACGCAGTCGTGTCCTCCTCACGTGTTGTGAAGTGCGCACAGTCGTGTCCTCCTCACGTGATGTGCGTGCAGTTGTGTCCTCCTCACGTGTTGCGATTTGCGTGCAGTCCTGTCTTCCTCGCGTGTTGTGATGTGCGTGCAGTCGTGTCCTCCTCACGTTTGCGATGTGTGTGCAGTCGTGTCCTCCTCACGTGTTGCGATGTGCGTGCAGTCGTGTCCTCCCCACTTGTTGTGATGTGTGCGCAGTCGTGTCGTCCTCACGTGTTGCAATGTGCACGTAGACGTGTCCTTCTCACGTGTTGTGAAGTGCGCACAGTCGTGTCCTCCTCACGTGATGTGCGTGCAGTTGTGTCCTCCTCACGTGTTGCGATTTGCGTGCAGTCCTGTCTTCCTCGCGTGTTGTGATGTGCGTGCAGTCGTGTCCTCCTCACGTGTTGTGATGTGCGTGCAGTCGTGTCCTCCTCACGTGTTGTGAAGTGCGTGCAGTCGTGTCCTCCTCACATGTTGTGATGTGCACGCAGTCGTGTCCTCCTCACGTGTTGTGAAGTGCGCGCGGTCGTGTCCTCCTCACGTGTTATGATGTGCATGCAGTCGTGTCCTCCTCACGTGTTGTGATGTGCACGCAGTCATGTCCTCCTCACGTGTTGTGATGTTCACGCAGTCATGTCCTCCTCACGTGTTGTGATGTGCACAGTTGTGTCCTCCTTACGTGTTGTGATGTGCACAGTCGTGTCCTCCCCATGTGTTGTGATGTGCGTGCAGTCGTGTCCTCCCCATGTGTTGTGATGTGCGTGCAGTCGTGTCCTCCTCACGTGTTGTGATGTGCGTGCAGTCGTGTCCTCCTCACGTGTTGTGAAGTGCGTGCAGTCGTGTCCTCCTCACATGTTGTGATGTGCACGCAGTCGTGTCCTCCTCACGTGTTGTGAAGTGCGCGCGGTCGTGTCCTCCTCACGTGTTGTGATGTGCGTGCAGTCGTGTCCTTCTCATGTGATGTGTACGCAGTCGTGTCCTCCTCACGTGTTGTGATGTGAGTGCAGTCGTGTCCTTCTCATGTGATGTGTACGCAGTCGTGTCCTCCTCACGTGTTGTGATGTGCGTGCAGTCGTGTCCTCCTCACGTGTTGTGAAGTGCGCGCAGTCGTGTCCTCCTCACGTGATGTGCACGCGGTCGTGTCCTCCTCACATGTGATGTGCGTGCAGTTGTGTCCTCCTCACGTGTTGCGATTTGCATGCAGTCCTGTCTTCCTTGCATGCAGTCGTGTCCTCCTCACGTGTTGCGATGTGCGTGCAGTCGTGTCCTCCTCACGTGTTGCGATGTGCGTGCAGTCGTGTCGTCCTCACGTGTTGCGATGTGCACGCTGTCGTGTCTTACTCACGTGTTGCAATGTGCACGCAGACGTGTCCTTCTCACGTGTTGTGATTTGCGTGCAGTCCTGTCTTCCCCGCGTGTTGCGAAATGCGCGCTGTCGTGTCCTCCCCATGTGTTGTGATGTGCGTGCAGTCGTGTCCTCCTCACGTGTTGTGATGTAATGCAGTCATGTCATCCTCACGTGTTGCGATGTGCGCGCGGTCGTGACCTCCTCACGTGTTGTGATGTGCATGCAGTCGTGTCCTCCTCACGTGTTGTGATGTGCGCGCGGACGTGACCACCTCACGTGTTGTGATGTGCATGCAGTCGTGTCCTCCTCACGTGTTGTGATACGCGTGCAGTTGTGTCCTCCTCACGTGTTGTGATGTGCGTGCTGTCGTGTCCTTCTCATGTGATGTGTACGCAGTCGTGTCCTCCTCGCGTGTTGTGATGTGCGCGCAGTCGTGTCCTCCTCACGTGTTGCGATGTGCGTCCAGTCGTGTCCTCCTCACGTGTTGTGATGTGCGTGCAGGCGTGTCCTCCTCACGTGTTGTGATGTGCGTGCCGTTGTGTCCTCCTCACGTGTTGTGATGTGAGTGCAATTGTGTCCTCCTCACGTGTTGCGATGTGCACAGTCGTGTCCTCCACACGTGTTGTGATGTGCATGCAGTCGTGTCCTCCACACGTGTTGTGATGTGCACGCAGTCGTGTCCTCCACACGTGTTGTGATGTGCACGCAGTCGTGTCCTCCTCACGTGTTATGATGTGCACGCAGTCGTGTCCTCCTCACGTGTTATGATGTGCGCGCAGTCGTGTCCTCCTCACGTGTTATGATGTGCATGCAGTCGTGTCCTCCTCACGTGTTGTGATGTTCACGCAGTCATGTCCTCCTCACGTGTTGTGATGTTCACGAAGTCATGTCCTCCTCACGTGTTGTGATGTTCACGCAGTCATGTCCTCCTCACGTGTTGTGATGTGCACAGTTGTGTCCTCCTCACGTGTTGTGATGTGCACAGCCGTGTCCTCCCCATGTGTTGTGATGTGCGTGCAGTCGTGTCCTCCTCACGTGTTGTGATGTGCGTGCAGTCGTGTCCTCCTCACGTGTTGTGATGTGCGTGCAGTCGTGTCCTCCTCACGTGTTGTGATGTGCGTGCAGTCGTGTCCTCCTCACGTGTTGTGAAGTGCGTGCAGTCGTGTCCTCCTCACATGTTGTGATGTGCACGCAGTCGTGTCCTCCTCACGTGTTGTGAAGTGCGCGCGGTCGTGTCCTCCTCACGTGTTGTGATGTGCGTGCAATCGTGTCCTTCTCATGTGATGTGCACGCAGTCGTGTCCTCCTCACGTGTTGTGATGTGAGTGCAGTCGTGTCCTTCTCATGTGATGTGTACGCAGTCGTGTCCTCCTCACGTGTTGTGATGTGCGTGCAGTCGTGTCCTCCTCACGTGATGTGCACGCGGTCGTGTCCTCCTCACGTGTTGTGATGTGCGTGCAGTTGTGTCCTCCTCACGTGTTGCGATTTGCATGCAGTCCTGTCTTCCTTGCGTGCAATCGTGTCCTCCTCACGTGTTGCGATGTGCGTGCAGTCGTGTCCTCCTCACGTGTTGCGATGTGCGTGCAGTCGTGTCCTCCCCACGTGTTGTGATGTGTGCGCAGTCGTGTCGTCCTCACGTGTTGCGATGTGCACGCTGTCGTGTCTTACTCACGTGTTGCAATGTGCACGCAGACGTGTCCTTCTCACGTGTTGTGATTTGCGTGCAGTCCTGTCTTCCCCGCGTGTTGCAAAATGCGCGCTGTCGTGTCCTCCTCACATGTTGTGAAGTGCGCGCAGTCGTGTCCTCCTCACGTGTTGTGATGTGCATGCAGTTGTGTCCTCCTCATGTGTTGCGATGTGCGTGCAGTCATGTCCTTCTCACGTGTTGTGATGTGCGTGCAGTCATGTCCTTCTCACGTGTTGTGATGTGCGTGCAGTCGTGTCCTTCTCACGTGTTGTGATATGCGTGCAGTCGTGTCCTCACATGTTGCGATGTGCGTGCAATCGTGTCCTCACATGTTGTGATGTGCGTGCAATCGTGTCCTCACGTGTTGAGATGTGCGTGCAGTCATGTCCTCACGTGTTGCGATGTCCTCGCAGTTGTGTCCTTCTCATGTGATGTGTGCGCAGCTATGTCCTCCTCACGTGTTGCGATGTGTGCACAGTCATGTCTTACTCACGTGTTGCGATGTGCGTGCAGTCGTGTCCTCCCCACGTGAAGTGCGTGCAGCCATGTCCTCCTCACGTGTTACGATGTGCGTGCAGTCGTGTACTCCTCACGTGTTACGATGTGCGTGCAGTCGTGTCCTCCTCACGTGTTGCGATGTCCTCGCAGTTGTGTCCTTCTCATGTGACGTGTGTGCAGCTATGTCCTCCTCACGTGTTGCGATGTGTGCACAGTCATGTCTTACTCACGTGTTGCGCTGTGCGTGCAGTCGTGTCCTTCCCACGTGATGTGCGTGCAGTCGTGTCCTCCTCTCGTGTTGTGATGTCCGTGCAGTCGTGTCCTCCTCATGTGTTGTGATGTGGACGCAGTCGTATCCTCCTCACGTGTTGTGATGTGCGTGCAGTCGTGACCTCTTCATGTGTTGTGATGTGCGTGCAGTCATGTCCTCCTCACGTGTTGCGATGTGCGTGCAGTCGTGTCCTCCTCACGTGTTGTGACGTGCGTGCAGTCGTATCCTCCTCACGTGTTGTGATGTGCACGCAATCATGTCCTCCTCACGTGTTGTGATGTGCACACAGTCGTATCCTCCTCACGTGTTGTGATGTGCACAGTCGTGTCCTCCTCACGTGTTGTGATGTGCACGCAGTCGTATCCTCCTCACGTGTTGTGATGTGCACAGTCGTGTCCTCCTCACATGTTGTGATGTGCACAGTCGTGTCCTCCTCACATGTTGTGACGTGCACGCAGTCGTGTCCTCCTCGCGTCATGTGTGCGCATTCGTGTCCTCCTCACGTGTTGTGATGTGCGTGCAGTTTTGTCCTCCACACGTGTTGTGATGTGCGCGCAGTCATGTCCTCCTCAAGTGTTGTGATGTGCACGCAGTCATGTCCTCCTCACGTGTTGTGAAGTGCGCACAGTCGTGTCCTCCTCACGTGATGTGCGTGCAGTTGTGTCCTCCTCACGTGTTGCGATTTGTGTGCAGTCCTGTCTTCCTCGCGTGTTGCGATGTGCGTGCAGTCGTGTCCTCCTCACGTGTTGCGATGTGTGTGCAGTCGTGTCCTCCTCACGTGTTGCGATGTGCGTGCAGTCGTGTCCTCCCCACTTGTTGTGATGTGTGCGCAGTCGTGTCGTCCTCACGTGTTGCAATGTGCACGTAGACGTGTCCTTCTCACGTGTTGTGATTTGCGTGCAGTCCTGTCTTCCTCGCGTGTTGTGAAGTGCGCGCAGCCGTGTCCTCCTCACGTGTTGTGATGTGCGCGCAGTCGTGTCCTCCTCACATGTTGTGATGTGCGCGCAGTCGTGTCCTCCTCACATGTTGTGAAGTGCGCGCAGTTGTGTCCTCCTCACGTGTTGTGATGTGCATGCAGTCGTGTCCTCCTCACGTGTTGCGATTTGCGCGCAGTCGTGTCCTCCTCACATGTTGTGATGTGCGCGCAGTCGTGTCCTCCTCACATGTTGTGAAGTGCGCGCAGTCGTGTCCTCCTCACGTGTTGTGATGTGTGCGCAGTCGTGTCGTCCTCACGTGTTGCGATTTGCGCGCAGTCGTGTCCTCCTCACATGTTGTGATGTGCGCGCAGTCGTGTCCTCCTCACATGTTGTGAAGTGCGCGCAGTTGTGTCCTCCTCACGTGTTGTGATGTGCATGCAGTTGTGTCCTCCTCACGTGTTGCGATGTGCATGCAGTCGTGTCTTCCTCGCGTGTTGTGAAGTGCGCGCAGCCGTGTCCTCCTCACGTGTTGCGATTTGCACGCAGTCGTGTCCTCCTCACATGTTGTGATGTGCGTGCAGTCATGTCCTCACGTGTTGCGATGTCCTCGCAGTTGTGTCCTTCTCATGTGATGTGTGCGCAGCTATGTCCTCCTCACGTGTTGCGATGTGTGCACAGTCATGTCTTACTCACGTGTTGCGATGTGCGTGCAGTCGTGTCCTCCCCACGTGATGTGCGAGCAGTCGTGTCCTCCTCTCGTGTTGTGATGTCCGTGCAGTCGTGTCCTCCTCATGTGTTGCGATGTGGACGCAGTCGTATCCTCCTCACGCGTTGTGATGTGCGTGCAGTCGTGTCCTCTTCATGTATTGTGATGTGCGTGCAGTCATGTCCTCCTCACGTGTTGCGATGTGCGTGCAGTCGTGTCCTCCTCACGTGTTGTGAAGTGCGTGCAGTCGTGTCCTCCTCACGTGTTGTGATGTGCACGCAATCATGTCCTCCTCACGTGTTGTGATGTGCACACAGTCGTATCCTCCTCACGTGTTGTGATGTGCACAGTCGTGTCCTCCTCACGTGTTGTGATGTGCACAGTCGTGTCCTCCTCACGTGTTGTGATGTGCACAGTCGTGTCCTCCTCACATGTTGTGATGTGCACAGTCGTGTCCTCCTCACATGTTGTGACGTGCACGCAGTCGTGTCCTCCTCGCGTCATGTGTGCGCATTCGTGTCCTCCTCACGTGTTGTGATGTGCGTGCAGTCGTGTCCTCCTCACGTGTTGTGATGTGCGCGCAGCAATGTCCTCCTCACGTGTTGTGATGTGCACGCAGTCGTGTCCTCCTCACGTGTTGTGAAGTGCGCACAGTCGTGTCCTCCTCACGTGATGTGCGTGCAGTTGTGTCCTCCTCACGTGTTGCGATTTGCGTGCAGTCCTGTCTTCCTCGCGTGTTGTGATGTGCGTGCAGTCGTGTCCTCCTCACGTTTGCGATGTGTGTGCAGTCGTGTCCTCCTCACGTGTTGCGATGTGCGTGCAGTCGTGTCCTCCCCACTTGTTGTGATGTGTGCGCAGTCGTGTCGTCCTCACGTGTTGCAATGTGCACGTAGACGTGTCCTTCTCACGTGTTGTGATTTGCGTGCAGTCCTGTCCTCCTCGCGTGTTGTGAAGTGCGCGCAGCCATGTCCTCCTCACGTGTTGCGATTTGCGCGCAGTCGTGTCCTCCTCACATGTTGTGATGTGCGCGCAGTCGTGTCCTCCTCACATGTTGTGAAGTGCGCGCAGTTGTGTCCTCCTCACGTGTTGTGATGTGCGTGCAGTCGTGTCCTCCCCACTTGCTGTGATGTGTGCGCAGTCGTGTCGTCCTCACGTGTTGCGATTTGCGCGCAGTCGTGTCCTCCTCACGTGTTGCGATGTGCATGCAGTCGTGTCTTCCTCGCGTGTTGTGAAGTGCGCGCAGCCGTGTCCTCCTTACGTGTTGCGATTTGCGCGCAGTCGTGTCCTCCTCACATGTTGTGATGTGCGCGCAGTCGTGTCCTCCTCACATGTTGTGAAGTGCGCGCAGTTGTGTCCTCCTCACGTGTTGTGATGTGCATGCAGTTGTGTCCTCCTCACGTGTTGTGATGTGCATGCAGTTGTGTCCTCCTCACGTGTTGCGATGTGCATGCAGTCGTGTCTTACTCATGTGATGTGATGTGCACGCAGTCGTGTCCTCCTCACGTGTTGTGATGTGCGTGCAGTCATGTCCTTCTCACGTGTTGTGATGTGCGTGCAGTCGTGTCCTTCTCACCTGTTGTGATGTGCGTGCAGTCGTGTCCTTCTCACGTGTTGTGATGTGCGTGCAATCGTGTCCTCACGTGTTGTGATGTGCGTGCAGTCGTGTCCTCACATGTTGCGATGTGCGTGCAATCGTGTCCTCACGTGTTGTGATGTGCGTGCAGTCATGTCCTCACGTGTTGCGATGTCCTCGCAGTTGTGTCCTTCTCATGTGATGTGTGCGCAGCTATGTCCTCCTCACGTGTTGCGATGTGTGCACAGTCATGTCTTACTCACGTGTTGCGATGTGCGTGCAGTCATGTCCTTCCCACGTGATGTGCGAGCAGTCGTGTCCTCCTCTCGTGTTGTGATGTCCGTGCAGTCGTGTCCTCCTCATGTGTTGCGATGTGGACGCAGTCGTATCCTCCTCACGTGTTGTGATGTGCATGCAGTCGTGTCCTCTTCATGTGTTGTGATGTGCGTGCAGTCATGTCCTCCTCACGTGTTGCGATGTGCGTGCAGTCGTGTCGTCCTCACGTGTTGTGATGTGCACGCAGTCGTGTCCTCCTCACGTGTTGTGAACTGCGTGCAGTCGTGTCCTCCTCACGTGTTGCGATGTGCACGCAGACGTATCCTCCTCACGTGTTGCGATGTGCATGCAGTCGTGTCCTCCTCACGTGTTGTGATGTGCACGCAGTCGTGTCCTCCTCACGTGTTGTGATGTGCACGCAGTCGTGTCCTCCTCACGTGTTGCGATGTGCACGCAGTCGTGTCCTCCTCACGTGTTGCGATGTGCACACAGTCGTGTCCTCCTCACGTGTTGTGATGTGCACAGTCGTGTCCTCCTCACGTGTTGTGACGTGCACGCAGTCGTGTCCTCCTCGCGTGATGTGTGCGCATTCGTGTCCTCCTCACGTGTTGTGATGTGCGCGCAGTCATGTCCTCCTCACGTGTTGTGATGTGCGCGCAGGCGTGTCCTCCTCACGTGTTGTGATGTGCACGCAGTCGTGTCCTCCTCACGTGTTGTGAAGTGCGCACAGTCGTGTCCTCCTCACGTGATGTGCGTGCAGTTGTGTCCTCCTCACGTGTTGCGATTTGCGTGCAGTCCTGTCTTCCTCGCGTGTTGTGATGTGCATGCAGTCGTGTCCTCCTCACGTGTTGCGATGTGTGTGCAGTCGTGTCCTCCTCACGTGTTGCGATGTGCGTGCAGTCGTGTCCTCCCCACGTGTTGTGATGTGTGCGCAGTCGTGTCGTCCTCATGTGTTGCAATGTGCACGTAGACGTGTCCTTCTCACGTGTTGTGCTTTGCGTGCAGTCCTGTCTACCTCGCGTGTTGTGAAGTGCGCGCAGCCGTGTCCTCCTCACGTGTTGCGATTTGCACGCAGTCGTGTCCTCCTCACATGTTGTGATGTGCGCGCAGTCGTGTCCTCCACACATGTTGTGAAATGTGCGCAGTCGTGTCCTCCTCACGTGTTGTGATGTGCATGCAGTTGTGTCCTCCTCACGTGTTGTGATGTGCGTGCAGTCGTGTCCTTCTCACGTGTTGTGATGTGCGTGCAGTCGTGTCCTCCTCACGTGTTATGATGTGCATGCAGTCGTGTCCTCCTCACCTGTTGTGATGTGCACGCAGTCATGTCCTCCTCACGTGTTGTGATGTGCACGCAGTCATGTCCTCCTCACGTGTTGTGATGTGCACGCAGTCATGTCCTCCTCACGTGTTGTGATGTGCACAGTTGTGTCCTCCTTACGTGTTGTGATGTGCACAGTCGTGTCCTCCCCATGTGTTGTGATGTGCGTGCAGTCGTGTCCTCCTCACGTGTTGTGAAGTGCGTGCAGTTGTGTCCTCCTCACGTGTTGTGATGTGCGTGCAGTCGTGTCCTTCTCATGTGATGTGTACGCAGTCGTGTCCTCCTCACGTGTTGTGATGTGCGTGCAGTTGTGTCCTCCTCACGTGTTGTGATGTGCGTGCAGTCATATCCTTCTCACGTGTTGTGATGTGCGTGCAGTCGTGTCCTCCTCACGTGTTATGATGTGCATGCAGTCGTGTCCTCCTCACCTGTTGTGATGTGCACGCAGTCATGTCCTCCTCACGTGTTGTGATGTGCACGCAGTCATGTCCTCCTCACATGTTGTGATGTGCACAGTTGTGTTCTCCTTACGTGTTGTGATGTGCACAGTCGTGTCCTCCCCATGTGTTGTGATGTGCGTGCAGTCGTGTCCTCCTCACGTGTTGTGAAGTGCGTGCAGTCGTGTCCTTCTCATGTGATGTGTACGCAGTCGTGTCCTCCTCACGTGTTGTGATGTGAGTGCAGTCGTGTCCTTCTCATGTGATGTGTACGCAGTCGTGTCCTCCTCACGTGTTGTGATGTGCGTGCAGTCGTGTCCTCCTCACGTGTTGTGAAGTGCGCGCAGTCGTGTCCTCCTCACATGTGATGTGCGTGCAGTTGTGTCCTCCTCACGTGTTGCGATTTGCGTGCAGTCCTGTCTTCCTTGCGTATTGTGATGTGCGTGCAGTCGTGTCCTCCTCACGTGTTGCGATGTGCGTGTAGTCGTGTCCTCCTCACGTGTTGCGATGTGCGTGCAGTCGTGTCCTCCCCACGTGTTGTGATGTGTGCGCAGTCGTGTCGTCCTCACGTGTTGCGATGTGAGTAAGACACGACAGCGTGCACGCAGACGTGTCCTTCTCACGTGTTGTGATTTGTGTGCAGTCTTGTCTTCCCCGCGTGTTGCGAAATGCGCGCAGTCGTGTCCTCCTCACGTGTTGCGATTTGCGCGCAGTCGTGTCCTCCTCACATGTTGTGAAGTGCGTGCAGTCGTGTCCTCCTCACGTGTTGTGATGTGCATGCAGTCGTGTCCTCCTCACGTGTTGTGATGTGCGTGCAGTCGTGTCCTTCTCACGTGTTGTGATGTGCGTGCAGTCGTGTCCTTCTCACGTGTTGTGATGTGCGTGCAGTCGTGTCCTTCTCACGTGTTGTGATGTGCGTGCAGTCGTGTCCTTCTCACGTGTTGTGATGTGCGTGCAGTCGTGTCCTTCTCACGTGTTGTGATGTGCGTGCAGTCGTGTCCTTCTCACGTGTTGTGATGTGCGTGCAGTCGTGTCCTTCTCACGTGTTGTGATGTGCGTGCAGTCGTGTCCTTCTCACGTGTTGTGATATGCGTGCAGTCGTGTCCTCACATGTTGCGATGCGCGTGCAATCGTGTCCTCACATGTTGTGATGCGCGTGCAGTCATGTCCTCACGTGTTGCGATGTCCTCGCAGTTGTGTACTTCTCATGTGATGTGTGCGCAGCTATGTCCTCCTCACGTGTTGCGATGTGTGCACAGTCATGTCTTACTCACGTGTTGTGATGTGCCTGCAGTCGTGTCCTCCCCACGTGAAGTGCGTGCAGCCATGTCCTCCTCACGTGTTACGATGTGCGTGCAGTCGTGTACTCCTCACGTGTTACGATGTGCGTGCAGTCGTGTCCTCCTCACGTGTTGCGATGTCCTCGCAGTTGTGTCCTTCTCATGTGACGTGTGCACAGTCATGTCTTACTCACGTGTTGCGATGTGTGTACAGTCGTGTCCTCTTCACGTCCTGTGATGTGCGTGCAGTCGTGTCCTCCTCACGTCCTGTGATGTGCGTGCAGTCGTGTCCTCCTCACGTCCTGTGATGTGCACGCAGTCGTGTCCTCCTCACGTCCTGTGATGTGCGTGCAGTCGTGTCCTCCTCACGTGTTGTGATGTGCGTGCAGTCGTGTCCTCCTCACGTGTTGTGATGTGCGTGCAGTCGTGTCCTGCTCACGTGTTGCGATGTGCGTGCAGTCGTGTCCTCCTCACGTCTTGTGATGTGCGTGCAGTCGTGTCCTCCTCACGTCTTGTGATGTGCGCAGTCGTGTCCTCCTCACGTGTTGTGATGTACGCGCAGTCGTGTCCTCCTCGCGTGATGTGTGCGCAGTCGTGTCCTCCTCACGTGTTGTGATGTGCACGCAGTCATGTCGTCCTCGCGTGTTGTGATGTGCACGGAGTCGTGTCCTCCTCGAGTGTTGTGATGTGCGTGCAGTTGTGTCTTCCCCACGTGTTGTGATGTGTGCGCAGTCGTGTCGTCCTCACATGTTGCGATGACCGCGCAGTCGTGTCCTCCCCACGTGTTGTGATGTGCGTGCAGTCGTGTCGTCCTCACGTGTTGCGATGACCGCGCAGTCGTGTCCTCCCCACGTGTTGTGATGTGCGTGCATTCGTGTCTTCCTCACATGTTGTGATGTGTGCGCAGTCGTGTCGTCCTCACGTGTTGCGATGACCGTGCAGTCGTGTCCTCCCCACGTGTTGTGATGTGCGTGCAGTCGTGTCCTCCCCACGTGTTGTGATGTGCGTGCAGTCGTGTCCTCTCCACGTGTTGTGATGTGCATGCAGTCGTGTCTTCCTCACATGTTGTGATGTGCACGCAGTCATGTCTTCCTCACGTGTTGTGATGTGCACGCCGTCGTGTCCACCTCAAGTGTTGTGATGTGCGTGCAGGCATGTCCTCCTCACGTGTTGTGATGTGCGCGCAGGCATGTCCTCCTCACGTGTTGTGATGTGCATGCAGTCGTGTCCTCCTCACGTGTTGTGAAGTGAGCGCAGTCGTGTCCTCCTCACGTGATGTACACGCAGTCGTGTCCTCCTCACATGTGATGTGCGTGCAGTTGTGTCCTCCTCACGTGTTGCGATTTGCGTGCAGTCCTGTCTTCCTCGCGTGTTGTGATGTGCGTGCAGTCGTGTCCTCCTCGCGTGTTGTAATGTGCGTGCAGTCGTGTCCTCTTCATGTGTTGTGATGTGCGTGCAGTCGTGTCCTCCTCACGTGTTGTGATGTGCGTGCAGTCGTGTCCTCCTCACGTGTTGTGATGTGCATGCAGTCGTGTCCTCCTCACGTGTTGTGATGTGCGTGCAGTCATGTCCTTCTCACATGTTGCGATGTGCGTGCAGTCATGTCCTTCTCACATGTTGTGATGTGCGTGCAGTCGTGTCCTCACGTGTTGTGATATGCGTGCAGTCGTGTCCTCACATGTTGCGATGTGCGTGCAATCGTGTCTTCACGTGTTGAGATGTGCGTGCAGTCATGTCCTCACGTGTTGCGATGTCCTCGCAGTTGTGTCCTTCTCATGTGATGTGTGCGCAGCTATGTCCTCCTCACGTGTTGCGATGTGTGCACAGTCATGTCTTACTCACGTGTTGCAATGTGCGTGCAGTCGTGTCCTTCCCACGTGATGTGCGTGCAGTCGTGTCCTCCTCTTGTGTTGTGATGTCCGTGCAGTCGTGTCCTCCTCATGTGTTGCGATGTGTACGCAGTTGTATCCTCCTCACGTGTTGTGATGTGCGTGCAGTCGTGTCCTCTTCATGTGTTGTGATGTGCGTGCAGTCATGTCCTCCTCACGTGTTGCGATGTGCGTGCAGTCGTGTCCTCCTCAGGTGTTGTGATGTGCACGCAGTCGTGTCCTCCTCACGTGTTGTGAAGTGCGTGCAGTCGTGTCCTCCTCACGTGTTGTGATGTGCACGCAGTCGTGTCCTCCTCACGTGTTGTGAAGTGCGAGCAGTCGTGTCCTCCTCACGTGTTGTGATGTGCACGCAATCATGTCCTCCTCACGTGTTGTGATGTGCACATAGTCGTATCCTCCTCACGTGTTGTGATGTGCACGCAGTCGTATCCTCCTCACGTGTTGTGATGTGCACGCAGTCGTATCCTCCTCACGTGTTGTGATGTGCACGCAGTCGTGTCCTCCTCACGTGTTGTGATGTGCACAATCGTGTCCTCCTCACGTGTTGTGATGTGCACAGTCGTGTACTCCTCACGTGTTGTGACGTGCACGCCGTCGTGTCCTCCTCGCGTGATGTGCGTGCAGGCATGTCCTCCTCACGTGTTGTGATGTGCACGCAGTCGTGTCCTCCTCACGTGTTGTGAAGTGCGCACAGTCGTGTCCTCCTCACGTGATGTGCGTGCAGTTGTGTCCTCCTCACGTGTTGTGATGTGCACGCAGTCGTGTCCTCCTCACGTGTTGTGAAGTGCGCACAGTCGTGTCCTCCTCACGTGATGTGCGTGCAGTTGTGTCCTCCTCACGTGTTGCGATTTACGTGCAGTTCTGTCTTCCTCGCGTGTTGTGATGTGCGTGCAGTCGTGTCCTCCTCACGTGTTGCGATGTGCGTGCAGTCGTGTCCTCCCCACGTGTTGTGATGTGTGCGCAGTCGTGTCGTCCTCACGTGTTGCAATGTGCACGTAGACGTGTCCTTCTCACGTGTTGTGATTTGCGTGCAGTTCTGTCTTCCTCGCGTGTTGTGAAGTGCGCGCAGACGTGTCCTCCTCACGTGTTGCGATTTCCGCGCAGTCGTGTCCTCCTCACATGTTGTGAAGTGCGCGCAGTCGTGTCCTCCTCACGTGTTGTGAAGTGCGCGCAGTTGTGTCCTCCTCACGTGTTGTGATGTGCATGCAGTTGTGTCGTCCTCACGTGTTGCGATGTGCATGCAGTCATGTCTTACTCACGTGATGTGATGTGCACGCAGCCGTGTCCTCCTCACGTGTTGTGATGTGCGTGCAGTCGTGTCCTCCTCACGTGTTGTGATGTGCGTGCAGTCGTGTCCTTCTCACGTGTTGTGATGTGCGTGCAGTCGTGTCCTTCTCACGTGTTGTGATGTGCGTGCAGTCGTGTCCTTCTCACGTGTTGTGATATGCGTGCAATTGTGTCCTCACGTGTTGTGATGTGCGTGCAGTCGTGTCCTCACATGTTGCGATGTGCGTGCAATCGTGTCCTCACGTGTTGTGATGTGCGTGCAGTCATGTCCTCACGTGTTGTGATGTCCTCGCAGTGGTGTCCTTCTCATGTGATGTGTGCGCAGCTATGTCCTCCTCACGTGTTGCGATGTGTGCACAGTCATGTCTTACTCACGTGTTGCGATGTGCGTGCAGTCGTGTCCTCCCCACGTCATGTGCGAGCAGTCGTGTCCTCCTCTCGTGTTGTGATGTCTGTGCAGTCGTGTCCTCCTCATGTGTTGCGATGTGGACGCAGTCGTATCCTCCTCACGTGTTGTGAAGTGCGCACAGTCGTGTCCTCCTCACGTGATGTGCGTGCAGTTGTGTCCTCCTCACGTGTTGCGATTTACGTGCAGTTCTGTCTTCCTCGCGTGTTGTGATGTGCGTGCAGTCGTGTCCTCCTCACGTGTTGCGATGTGCGTGCAGTCGTGTCCTCCCCACGTGTTGTGATGTGTGCGCAGTCGTGTCGTCCTCACGTGTTGCAATGTGCACGTAGACGTGTCCTCCTCACGTGTTGCGATTTGCGCGCAGTCGTGTCCTCCTCACGTGTTGTGAAGTGCGCGCAGTCGTGTCCTCCTCACGTGTTGTGAAGTGCGCGCAGTCGTGTCCTCCTCACGTGTTGTGAAGTGCGCGCAGTTGTGTCCTCCTCACGTGTTGTGATGTGCATGCAGTTGTGTCGTCCTCACGTGATGTGATGTGCACGCAGTCGTGTCCTCCTCACGTGTTGTGATGTGCGTGCAGTCGTGTCCTCCTCACGTGTTGTGATGTGCGTGCAGTCGTGTCCTCCTCACGTGTTGTGATGTGCGTGCAGTCGTGTCCTTCTCACGTGTTGTGATGTGCGTGCAGTCGTGTCCTTCTCACGTGTTGTGATGTGCGCGCAGTCGTGTCCTTCTCACGTGTTGTGATCTGCGTGCAATTGTGTCCTCACGTGTTGTGATGTGCGTGCAGTCGTGTCCTTCTCACGTGTTGTGATGTGCGTGCAGTCGTGTCCTTCTCACGTGTTGTGATCTGCGTGCAATTGTGTCCTCACGTGTTGTGATGTGCGTGCAGTCGTGTCCTCACATGTTGCGATGTGCGTGCAATCGTGTCCTCACGTGTTGTGATGTGCGTGCAGTCATGTCCTCACGTGTTGTGATGTCCTCGCAGTGGTGTCCTTCTCATGTGATGTGTGCGCAGCTATGTCCTCCTCACGTGTTGCGATGTGTGCACAGTCATGTCTTACTCACGTGTTGCGATGTGCGTGCAGTCGTGTCCTCTCCACGTGATGTGCGAGCAGTCGTGTCCTCCTCTCGTGTTGTGATGTCCGTGCAGTCGTGTCCTCCTCATGTGTTGCGATGTGGACGCAGTCGTATCCTCCTCACGTGTTGTGAAGTGCGTGCAGTCGTGTCCTCCTCAGGTGTTGTGATGTGCACGCAGTCGTGTCCTCCTCACGTGTTTTGAACTGCGTGCAATCGTGTCCTCCTCATGTGTTGTGATGTGCACGCAGTCGTGTCCTCCTCACGTGTTGCGATGTGCATGCAGTCGTGTCCTCCTCACGTGTTGCGATGTGCACGCAGTCGTGTCCTCCTCACGTGTTGCGATGTGCACGCAGTCGTGTCCTCCTCACGTGTTGCGATGTGCACGCAGTCGTGTCCTCCTCACGTGTTGCGATGTGCACGCAGTCGTGTCCTCCTCACGTGTTGTGATGTGCGTGCAGTCGTGTCCTCCTCACGTGTTGTGATGTGCGTGCAGTCGTGTCCTCCTCACGTGTTGTGATGTGCGTGCAGTCGTGTCCTTCTCACGTGTTGTGATATGCGTGCAATCGTGTCCTCACGTGTTGTGATGTGCGTGCAGTCGTGTCCTCACATGTTGCGATGTGTGTGCAATCGTGTCCTCACGTGTTGTGATGTGCGTGCAGTCATGTCCTCACGTGTTGCGATGTCCTCGCAGTTGTGTCCTTCTCATGTGATGTGTGCGCAGCTATGTCCTCCTCACGTGTTGCGATGTGTGCACAGTCATGTCTTACTCACGTGTTGCGATGTGCGTGCAGTCGTGTCCTCCCCACGTGATGTGCGAGCAGTCGTGTCCTCCTCTCGTGTTGTGATGTCCGTGCAGTCGTGTCCTCTTCATGTGTTGTGATGTGCGTGCAGTCATGTCCTCCTCACGTGTTGCGATGTGCGTGCAGTCGTGTCGTCCTCACGTGTTGTGAAGTGCGTGCAGTCGTGTCCTCCTCATGTGTTGTGATGTGCACGCAGTCGTGTCCTCCTCACGTGTTGCGATGTGCACGCAGTCGTGTCCTCCTCACGTGTTGCGATGTGCACGCAGTCGTGTCCTCCTCACGTGTTGCGATGTGCACGCAGTCGTGTCCTCCTCACGTGTTGCGATGTGCACGCAGTCGTGTCCTCCTCACGTGTTGCGATGTGCACGCAGTCGTGTCCTCCTCACGTGTTGTGATGTGCACGCAATCATGTCCTCCTCACATGTTGTGATGTGCACGCAGTTGTGTCTTACTCACGTGATGTGATGTGCACGCAGTCGTGTCCTCCTCACGTGTTGTGATGTGCGTGCAGTCGTGTCCTTCTCACGTGTTGTGATGTGCGTGCAGTCGTGTCCTCCTCACGTGTTGCGATGTGCACGCAGTCGTGTCCTCCTCACGTGTTGCGATGTGCACGCAGTCGTGTCCTCCTCACGTGTTGCGATGTGCACGAAGTCGTGTCCTCCTCACGTGTTGCGATGTGCACGCAGTCGTGTCCTCCTCACGTGTTGCGCTGTGCACGCAGTCGAGTCCTCCTCACGTGTTGCGATGTGCACGCAGTCGTGTCCTCCTCACGTGTTGCGATGTGCACGCAGTTGTGTCCTCCTCACGTGTTGCGATGTGCATGCAGTCGTGTCTTACTCACGTGATGTGATGTGCACGCAGTCGTGTCCTCCTCACGTGTTGTGATGTGCGTGCAGTCGTGTCCTTCTCACGTGTTGTGATGTGCGTGCAGTCGTGTCCTTCTCACGTGTTGTGATGTGCGTGCAGTCGTGTCCTTCTCACGTGTTGTGATGTGCGTGCAGTCGTGTCCTTCTCACGTGTTGTGATATGCGTGCAATTGTGTCCTCACGTGTTGTGATGTGCGTGCAGTCGTGTCCTCACATGTTGCGATGTGCGTGCAATCGTGTACTCACGTGTTGTGATGTGCGTGCAGTCATGTCCTCACGTGTTGCGATGTCCTCGCAGTTGTGTCCTTCTCATGTGATGTGTGCGCAGCTATGTCCTCCTCACGTGTTGCGATGTGTGCACAGTCATGTCTTACTCACGTGTTGCGATGTGCGTGCAGTCGTGTCCTCCCCACGTGATGTGCGAGCAGTCGTGTCCTCCTCACGTGTTGTGATGTCCGTGCAGTCGTGTCCTCCTCATGTGTTGCGATGTGGACGCAGTCGTATCCTCCTCACGTGTTGTGATGTGCGTGCAGTCATGTCCTCCTCACGTGTTGCGATGTGCGTGCAGTCGTGTCGTCCTCACAGGTTGTGAAGTGCCTGCAGTCGTGTCCTCCTCACGTGTTGTGATGTGCACGCAGTCGTGTCCTCCTCACGTGTTGCGATGTGCGTGCAGTCGTGTCGTCCTCACAGGTTGTGAAGTGCGTGCAGTCGTGTCCTCCTCACGTGTTGTGATGTGCACGCAGTCGTGTCCTCCTCACGTGTTGTGAACTGCGTGCAGTCGTGTCCTCCTCACGTGTTGCGATGTGCACGCAGTCGTGTCCTCCTCACGTGTTGCGATGTGCACGCAGTCGTGTCCTCCTCACGTGTTGCGATGTGCACGCAGTCGTGTCCTCCTCACGTGTTGCGATGTGCACGCAGTCGTGTCCTCCTCACGTGTTGCGATGTGCACGCAGTCGTGTCCTCCTCACGTGTTGCGATGTGCACGCAGTCGTGTCGTCCTCACAGGTTGTGAAGTGCGTGCAGTCGTGTCCTCCTCACGTGTTGTGATGTGCACGCAGTCGTGTCCTCCTCACGTGTTGTGAACTGCGTGCAGTCGTGTCCTCCTCACGTGTTGCGATGTGCACGCAGTCGTGTCCTCCTCACGTGTTGCGATGTGCACGCAGTCGTGTCCTCCTCACATGTTGCGATGTGCACGCAGTCGTGTCCTCCTCACGTGTTGCGATGTGCACGCAGTCGTGTCCTCCTCACGTGTTGCGATGTGCACGCAGTCGTGTCCTCCTCACGTGTTGCGATGTGCACGCAGTCGTATCCTCCTCACGTGTTGTGATGTGCGCACAGTCGTGTCCTCCTCACGTATTGAGATGCGCACGCCGTCGTGTTCTTCTCATGTGATGTGCACGCAGTCGTGTCCTCCTCACATGTTGCGATGTGCACAGACGTGTCATCCTCGCGTGTTGTGATGTGCATGCAGTCATGTTCTCCTCACGTGTTGTGATGTGCGTGCAGTCGTGTCCTCCTCACGTGTTGCGATGTGCACGCAGTCGTGTCCTCCTCACGTGTTGCGATGTGCACGCAGTCGTGTCCTCCTCACGTGTTGCGATGTGCACGCAGTCGTGTCCTCCTCACGTGTTGCGATGTGCGTGCAGTCATGTTCTCCTCACGTGTTGTGATGTGCGTGCAGTCATGTTCTCCTCACGTGTTGTGATGTGCGTGCAGTCATGTTCTCCTCACGTGTTGTGATGTGCGTGCAGTCATGTTCTCCTCACGTGTTGTGATGTGCGTGCAGTCATGTTCTCCTCACGTGTTGTGATGTGCGTGCAGTCATGTTCTCCTCACGTGTTGTGATGTGCGTGCACTCATGTCCTCCTCACGTGTTGTGATGTGCGCGCAGTCATGTTCTCCTCACGTGTTGTGATGTGCGTGCAGTCATGTCCTCCTCACGTGTTGTGATGTGCGTGCAGTCATGTTCTCCTCACGTGTTGTGATGTGCGTGCAGTCATGTTCTCCTCACGTGTTGTGATGTGCGTGCAGTCATGTTCTCCTCACGTGTTGTGATGTGCGTGCAGTCATGTCCTCCTCACGTGTTGTGATGTGCGTGCAGTCATGTCCTCCTCACGTGTTGTGATGTGCGTGCAGTCATGTTCTCCTCACGTGTTGTGATGTGCGTGCAGTCATGTTCTCCTCACGTGTTGTGATGTGCGTGCAGTCATGTCCTCCTCACGTGTTTTGATGTGCGTGCAGTCATGTCCTCCTCACGTGTTGTGATGTGCGTGCAGTCATGTTCTCCTCACGTGTTGTGATGTGCGTGCAGTCATGTTCTCCTCACGTGTTGTGATGTGCGTGCAGTCATGTTCTCCTCACGTGTTGTGATGTGCGTGCAGTCATGTTCTCCTCACGTGTTGTGATGTGCGTGCACTCATGTCCTCCTCACGTGTTGTGATGTGCGCGCAGTCATGTTCTCCTCACGTGTTGTGATGTGCGCGCAGTCATGTTCTCCTCACGTGTTGTGATGTGCGTGCAGTCATGTCCTCCTCACGTGTTGTGATGTGCGTGCAGTCATGTTCTCCTCACGTGTTGTGATGTGCGTGCAGTCATGTTCTCCTCACGTGTTGTGATGTGCGTGCAGTCATGTCCTCCTCACGTGTTGTGATGTGCGTGCAGTCATGTCCTCCTCACGTGTTGTGATGTGCGTGCAGTCATGTTCTCCTCACGTGTTGTGATGTGCGTGCAGTCATGTCCTCCTCACGTGTTGTGATGTGCGCGCAGTCATGTCCTCCTCACGTGTTGTGATGTGCGTGCAGTCATGTTCTCCTCACGTGTTGTGATGTGCGTGCAGTCATGTTCTCCTCACGTGTTGTGATGTGCGTGCAGTCATGTCCTCCTCACGTGTTGTGATGTGCGCGCAGACAGTATTTCTCTGTATGATGATGTGAATGTGGGTGTGTATGCCGGTGTGTTATAATGAGTATGTTGGAGTGTGGTTGGTTGTGTTGAATAGGAGCTTCAACTGCTGGGAGTTCTCTGCACACTCGCAGGTATCCAGGCACTGCTGTAAAGTAAACAGCAGGCTGGTTTTGAACATGTCACAAATTAAATTGGGTGCCTTTAATGGGAGAGGCTCCCTGCTCAGGAGTGTGAGGTTGTTTTATTACTCCAGTGTTTACTGGGACTGGGCTGCTGATCATGATCTACCTGGCACAGGAACAGTTATTGGGAATGTAGCACTATCATTGTGGGATTTCTGGCTTCTCCTGATTGATTGTTGCAGTTTCCGTGCTGTTTCCCACACGTCGGGATATGTAGATGTTGTTCATTCTCCTGTCTCATGGCAGTGTTTGTGCTCAGTCTCAAATGTGGATGGACTCAGTTTGATCTTGTAGGAACAGGAACTTTTTGTACATTAAGGAGGGTTCCATCCCTGAAGCTCTGCAATGCTTTACATATTTCTCTCTCTTGTCTGTTAGTTATCTCCCAAGAAGTGAATGAGTTAGAGCTGCTGTCCCTGTCCCAGTCCTTTTCCTGCAGAACCAAGACCGTTGATAGGTTGTTTTAAAAAAATTCTCAAGGTCAAGGACCAGGCTCGCAGGAAAGTAGTCTGACACAGAATAAACAGCCAAGAGGCGAGTCTGCTAGAATATAAGTGTTTTATTCCCCGCAGCGTCGCCACAACCAGGTCTCGTACTTACAACGGGTCTGGTTTATACTCACTCTACGTGTTACCGGAACTGGGAGCCATCAGTTCTCGTAGAGCGGTTGCCAACAACCCACGCTCGGCGGTAAAACGCAACCCCGGAGCAGACTCTACCGAACTGGAGACTTTTCCAGCTGATATACTCTTTTCGAGATCTAAACATTCATGTGAACAGCAGAGCAAGGCTGAAAAACACATTCCATTCTGGTCACATACAGATAAGAAGATTCACACGGGAAGGTGTGTAATAAGATTCACACGGGACTAAGCGACACCTTCCATTTTCGGTTAGATTCACACATGTATTGGGACACAATTTTAACCCTTTCACCACATTCCACTGCTTGGCCCAATACATGTGTTACATTATGATTCCCACATGTATTGGGACATAATTTTCCACTGCTTGGCCCAATACATGTGTTACATTATGAGCACACATGTATTGGGACACACCACATTCCACTGCTTGGCCCAATACATGTGTTACATTATGCCCATATATATTCTTTCTAACAAGCGCCTACGTACACGCCAAATATACAAGCAAGTCAGGACATTACAGCATGTTAAAATCACCAGGACCGCTACCAGGATCGACAAGGGTGGGAACAGGAATGTCCCCGCAGTGGAGGACATACCACTCAATATGTCCCACCAATGATGAGCTGACTCCACGTCCACTACACGGGCAGCATGTACTACCTCCTGTCCATGTATAAAGGTAGACACCGTAACCTTGGTGACATTGGTTTGATGCTTTCGTAATATCTGCTTAAGCTCCTCGGATCGGTCCAATGCCCGCTTAAACCGATCCAGGGAAATGTTCCAAGGATTCATCAGCACTTTCCACTGCACCTTGGTAAAGTGGCGAGCACTGCTATAAGTGGTCAACAGATAGGTCTGATTCTGCCAGTGCCACTGATAGACATTTGAGAGGCATCCCGAGAACGGTGCTGAGGGAAGCATAGGATGTGGATTATTGGTAACCACACAGAGCGTGTGTGGCCCAATCTGCCACATCATGTCCCTTGGAGTTTCAACAGTCCATTCGCACAGGGCCGTTCCCTTAGTCAAGCAAGGGTCCCGATACCTGTCCATCAGTAGGCAAGTTTTCCCCTGATCAGTCTGTTCACAAGCGGACAGATCATAGGTAATATTGGTATCTGGGCTAAACCACTGTCCCCTTGTCTTCAGCGACAGACCGTAACAGTGTGGGTTACATTCCGTTACACATAGTTGCGTTCAACATTTGAATATGACAGGCAGTCCAATTTAACTGAGCCGTAATGTTCTCAAACAGTTCCTGAGTGGCACCCCAGACATCCAGTTCCCATTGCAGAGATCGTATCATTATTTCAGCTGTCTCTCCTTGAGTCATCATTACGGATGGCATCCACCTTCCAATAGTATGTAGTCCTTGTGAGGTGGCCTGTCCCGTGTTAGATAATTTAGTACGGGTTACCTCAGAGTCAATGGCATTCGAGATACCCATAACAGTTCCTGCGCCTCCCAGCAGGGTGTCGTACCACGCTCGTCGCCACAACCAGGTCTCGTACTTACAACGGGTCTGGTTTATACTCACTCTACGTGTTACCGGAACTGGGAGCCGTCAGTTCTCGTAGAGCGGTTGCCAACAACCCACGCTCGGCGGTTAAACGCAACCCCGGAGCAGACTCTACCGAACTGGAGACTTTTCCAGCTGATATACTCTTTTCGAGATCTAAACATTCATGTGAACAGCAGAGCAAGGCTGAAAAACACATTCCATTCTGGTCACATACAGATAAGAAGATTCACACGGGAAGGTGTGTAATAAGATTCACACGGGACTAAGCGACACCTTCCATTTTCGGTTAGATTCACACATGTATTGGGACACAATTTTAACCCTTTCACCACATTTTAATAGGCTGAGTCTTTGGGGTATCACATACTCGTATCATCCTATTCAAGGGTGTTACCCCATTTCCTAATGGGCGGTTATTAATTTGTTTCACCACCCGAATTAGTTGCTTCTTCCAACCTGTTAAGTCATTGCAACCTCGTGCTTTTCGTAGTGAGGACTTCAGAAGCCCATTCATTCGTTCTATAAGTCCCGCAGCTTGTGGGTGATAGGGTACATGATAAACCCATTCCACGTGGTTATCGTGACACCACTGCTTTACCACCCTTCCTGTGAAATGGGAGCCATTGTCACTCTGGACCTGTATGGGCAATCCATAAAATTGTTCAATCAAATCTAAACATCGCAAGGTAGCCTGTTGATTGTTGTGACGACAGGGATGGGCTACCAAAACCCCAGACATAGTGTCCACAGCTGTACATATGTGGTTACATCCTTGTGAGGAGGGTAAGGGACCCACAAAGTCCATTTGCCAGCTCTGTCCCGGACCATCCCCCCGATGGATATGTCCCATCATGTGTTGGGGCACTCCCTGCCGCTGATGTTGACACTGCTCACACTGGTTTACTGCAGTCTTAACATCATCTACCATAAGATCTATTCCTCGGTCTCGAGCCCATTGCAAGGTTCCTTGCACTCCCCAGTGCCCAGCCTTAAGGTGTGCCCATCTAGCTAGGTCCACTGAGGTGCCCCTTTGCACAATCATGGTTCGGACGATACCATCCACATATCGGTTATGTAGAGCTTCCACATCATTTCGAGATGTATGGGCATCTACGTGGGTGATGTATATGACCAGGTATTGAGCTTTCTCCCATATATCTTCCCATAACTGTTTACCCCATACTTCCCTATTCTGGATCATCCACTGATTGGCCTGCCAAGTTGGCATCCATTGTGTCATGCCGTTAACCACTGACCACGAGTCAGAGAACAAACAAACTCCCATGACCCCTGCTTGCATGACTACCATATGCACTGCTTTTAGTTCTGCCCACTGACTACTTTTTCCCTCCCCTAATTCTTCTAGGGTAGTGCCTTGTTTTGGGTTAAAGGCGGCAGCTTTCCATCTACGCTGTCCCGCTTTCCATTGGGCTGACCCATCTACGAACCAAGCCGTGGCTTGTTCATCCGGGGTCAGTTCATCATACCGTTTTCCCATCTTAACGGGTGATTCCTTGTATTCAATCACCTCAAACCGTTTTTCCCCTTCCTCAGGGGCCTCCGCCACTTGCTCATGTAGGACTGACACTCCTTTCTGTCCAGTCCGCACTCTCTCCGACACATACCATTTCCATTTAATGATGCTGCTCTCTTGGGCAGTTCCTATTCGGTGGGTAGTGGGGTCACTAAGTACCCACGGAAGAATAGGGATAGCTGTTCTCATGATCACTTCATGTCCAATGGTCAGGGCTTCGGTTTCCACCAAGCCCCAGTAGCATGCTAATAACTGTTTCTCAAAGGGGGTATACCGTTCCCCTGCCGGGGGTAATTTTCGGGACCAAAATCCCAATGGCTTACGGGTTCTTCCCTGTTTTTTGCCATAAGCTCCAATTGGCATAATCCCCCTGTGCTGAGACTTGCAGTTCTACAGGTCCTGACTGCATCTTTCCCAAGGATACAGCTTGCTGTATCGCTTGCTTGGCCATTTCAAATGCAGTTTGATGGACCTCCGTCCATTCGAACGCTGCCTTTTTCCTCGTAACTCGATACAAAGGTTTTAAAATTTGTCCTAAATGGGGAATATGCTGTCTCCAGAATCCGAATAACCCAATAAATTGCTGCACGTCCTTCTGGGTGTGAGGGACGGCAAAGACCTGAATCTTATTTTTAGCTTTCGCAGTGATTTCCCTTTCCCCCTTGTTCCACACGATTCCTAAGAATTTTACCGTTTGTGAGGGACCCTGGATTTTGGCTGGGTTGATCTCCCACCCATATCCTCGCATATGTTGAACCAGTTGGTCCAGCAATTCCTGAACCTGCTTCTGACTTGTCCCCTGTATCATCATATCGTCAATATAGTGCGAGATCATCACTTCGTCAGGCACTTTAAAGGCAGCCAAGTGTTCTGCAACTATCCGGTGGCAGATAGTAGGGCTATGCAGATATCCTTGGGGCAATCGCGTGAACGTGAATTGTCTACCCTCCCAAGTGAATGCGAACTGTTCCTGCCTATCTTCGGGAATAGGAATTGTGAAGAAGGCATTAGCCAAATCAATTACTCCGTACCACACCCCTGGATGATGTTGGATTCGTCCTATAATAGTGACGGCATCCGGGACCGCTGCCGTCAAGGCCGGAGTGTGACGGTTTAGTTGCCGATAATCTACCGTCATCCGCCATGACCCATCGGCTTTATGTACGGGCCATAAGGGGTTATTCCACGCCGTGGTGCATGTCCTAAGCACTCCCGCTTCCAAATAATCCTTAATTGTGGCGGATATTTCTTTATGCCCGCCGGGAATCCTATACTGTCTAAGACTTATTACGCGATCGGCGATCGGGATGGGGAAGGGGTCCATTTTAACCTTTCCCACTAACACCGTCCTACAGCGCAAAGCCATTTTCGTGATTCCAAATTCAAACTTCCTTTGTTGGAGGTGAAGTGTTAAACCGGCCAGAATGTCCATTCCCAGGATCCATTCTCTAACCGGTGTAATGATAATTGAATAAGTTTTAATGGGCATTGTACCTATCTTTAGGGGCAATTGTACTGTTTTTCCTTCAATCAGATTACCTCCCAGCCCAACCAGCGTGACTGGGGTTCCTTTAAACTTATGGGGCGTCCCATAGATTAAGGTGGCCTCCGCCCCTGTGTCCACTAGAGCCATAACGGTTTGGACGGATTTGCGCCAATAGATAGTCAATGATACATGAGGTCGAATGTCGTCTGCTGACCATTGGCTCGTTCGTGGGCAAACCCTTGGGGCTTGGCCCGATTCCTATTGTTCCTCCCATTCATCTTCCCCAGACAGCACTGGGTAAAGACGTTTGCCTCGCCCTTCTTTGTTCTTGCCTTTCTTACTAGGTTTCCGGCCACGCCTATCCACTTTATAACACTCTCGGAGGGGAGGCCGTACCTCCTCCTCCTCCTCGTCCTCCGAGGATTCCCACCGCTGGGAAGTGGAAGTTCTACCCCTTCGAGGCTCATTAACAACCGGACCCCGTGTCTGACATTTTTGTGTTAGTAATTCCACTAGGTCTTCCATAGTGGGTCGGAACTCCGTCTCTACCCGGGACACCTTCAGTCCCTTTCGTCTGCATAAGTCTTTTAATTCCGGTGTAGGTAGGCCATCAATCTCCGATGCTGGGACCTGCACCCGTATCAAAGCTTGCCACAAAGCACGCCGTGAGGGGCCTTGGTTACTTCCTTGATTAGGGTTTACTTTTCCCCCTGCCCGAGCCTCAGGGCGACGCCCCTCCGTGCCCCCCTGAGAAGCACGGGTTGTGGGTCCCCAATCCCCCAAACCACCCATCTCCCTCATCATACTACGGGCATCTCCTAGGGTTTCTCCCCGTCCACTCAACATTATGGTTAATAACAGTGGTTTATAATGGGGGGGGGCAGTCTTCACTAGGTGGTCTCTAGTCTGTCTACTAACATTTGTGTTATCTACCTCGTCCAGCACTCCCAGCAACAGGGCATCCCGCAAACACAAACGGGTTAGCCTCTGAACCCCTTCCTTAATTGTTGTCCAAGTTCCTTCCAAGGGGGGCCAATCGGACGGGAAGGGATACTGTTCGGCCACTGCCCTGGCATACATCCCAAATAAGGTCCCCATACTGCGATCTATTACCATATCCTTGGCTTGTCTGCGGTACCCCAGGTCTATGGCAGCATCCTGTGCTAATCCACCAAACTTGGGAGCATCCTGATAGTCTACCTGCACTTGTTGCCCCCCTTCCTCGAGGAGCCGAATTAGCCATAGCTCTAACGGCTCCCCAGGATTACGTCGGGTTTTCTGGGTGATAAACAGCACCTCATCGGTAGTGAAGTCTTCCGTTAATTCAGAGAATTCTGCAGGAGGCTGAGCCCGCGGTAATTCATGCATAATTGCCTCCCCTTGTTCATTCCGTATAGGGTTTCCTTCCTCATCTAACATTACCTCCCGTTGCACTGGGAGACGTCTCTGAACCTGCTTTCTCCTAACCACTGGTTTAGCTTGGAGTACGGGTGGGTCCTCTTCGTACTGATCATCTGAATCTCCCCAAATGTTCCCATCCCAATGATCGATATCCCACCGATCCCCGTTATTTAACTGGGCTACAAACGCCCGTACTTGTACTGGGTCCGGGGTTCGAGGGACCTTCCTTTTCTCTTTCCGTTTCTTAGCAGACAGATACATAATAGTTCGTCCTGCTAGTTCAGTTAATGCTGTCAATTCAGCTTTTAACTTCATAATTTCCTGCCTCAACATAGAGGCATCTCCCGAACTGAGTCCCTGCTCATGTTTCAGGAGGGCTAATTCTGCTTCAGCTTTTTGGCGCTTGTCTGACTGTTGTCTACAAGCCGCCGCACAGGCCCACATCCTCCGCTGTACCCCAGGCAAGGGGTTCTTCGGCAGGACTGGGATCCTCTCAAGGGTGGACAGCAGCGACCCTGGGGTTCCTACGCCCTCGGCCTCCCAGTTCTCCGGTCGCCCCCCACCATTTCTCAAACAAACTGCCACGCCATGCCACGGTCCATGCCATCCCGGGACGGTCGGGACCTCCACAGTTTGTTCCTCTGGTTTCTTAGCCTTTTTCCAAAACATTGTTCTGTATCAAAATCTTTCCTCAATTGCGATTGATCCTGCCGACTACGCCAAAATGTTTTAAAAAAATTCTCAAGGTCAAGGACCAGGCTCGCAGGAAAGTAGTCTGACACAGAACAAACAGCCAAGAGGCGAGTCTGCTAGAATATAAGTGTTTTATTCCCCGCAGCGTCGCCACAACCAGGTCTCGTACTTACAACGGGTCTGGTTTATACTCACTCTACGTGTTACCGGAACTGGGAGCTGTCAGTTCTCGTAGAGCGGTTGCCAACAACCCACGCTCGGCGGTTAAACGCAACCCCGGAGCAGACTCTACCGAACTGGAGACTTTTCCAGCTGATATACTCTTTTCGAGATCTAAACATTCATGTGAACAGCAGAGCAAGGCTGAAAAACACATTCCATTCTGGTCACATACAGATAAGAAGATTCACACGGGAAGGTGTGTAATAAGATTCACACGGGACTAAGCGACACCTTCCATTTTCGGTTAGATTCACACATGTATTGGGACACAATTTTAACCCTTTCACCACATAGGTGGACACTGCATTTGACATTCTCCAATAGGATTGAAGCCAGGCTATCTTCTCCTCTGTGTCATCTGGTCCTCCTTTCAGGACCGGGGCAGTGGAGAGACAGAGAGTTTATGCTTCAGATCAAGAGCTGGTCACAGAGCTGAAGTGTTCACCCCGTTTGTGTTCTCACAGATGCTCCCAGACCTCCCGCGTCTTTCCAGCCTTTTCTGTTGCAATTTTAGATTTCCAGCATTGGTGGGAGTTTGCTTTTGCACTTTTTATACAACACTCCAATGGCACTTCTTGATATTCTGTGATCTCTTGCCCCCACTGTCTTCACTTTTGCCCGATGCATCAAATGCAGCCCTGGCCTCTTGCCATCCATCAGCTGAACAAGCTTCTGTAATTAGATTTCTTCCATCCTTTCTCATCTGTGTTCTTCGCCATTTTAGGATAGTATTCTTTTCCACCAGAAACTCTGCAGTGAGGTACCTATCCTGTCCTTTCATGGGATAAATATTCCATTGGTCAAATCAATATTTGTGGTCTTTTGCTAATTGCTTTGGAGGAAGTGATGTCAGCTGTCTTTTGACCTGCAGCAGACCATATACAGTATTGTAGATGACACAGAGAGAAGTGGAGGGTAAGGGAGTTTTGAGGAGACAGGGAGGTTGCAGAAGGATTTGGACAGACTAGGAGAGTGAGCAAAGAAGTGGCAGATGGAATACAATTGAATGTCAAAGAACAATACTTAGATTCTTTCTTGTTGGAGATGGTCTTTGCCTGGCACTGATGTGGGTAAGAGACACTCAACGTACACATCAGCCCAAGGCTGAATGTTGTGATCTTGCTACATATCATCATGGAACTGCTTCAGTACCTGAAGAGTCATAAGTGGCGGCGAACATTGTGCAATTATCAGTGAACACTGCCAGTCCTGACCTTATATTGAAGGAAGGAAGATGAAATAGCTGAAGATGGCTGGGCCTAGCACATTATCCTGAGGAACTCCTGTCACATTGGCCTCAACTGAGATAATTGGCATTCAATCTCCACAGCTGTCTTCCTTTATGCTAAGTATGACCTCAGAGATTCTCATTGACTTAAATTTTGTGAGATCTCCTTAGTGTCACGTTCAGCCAAATTCTATCTTACTGTCAAGGGAAGTCACTCTTACCTGACCTCCCATTTCTGCTAATATCTTTTTCTTTTGTCTCTTAATTCATTTGTTTGTAAAATAATTTAGTGTTTCTTTTTAATATTTCACCTTGCATTCCTTGTTCTTTTCTGAGCTCTTTGCCTTATTTTCTTGTATTCTGTCTGACTAATAGCAATTGTGTATATGTCGTACCTTTTAACAGGTTTCTCATGTTTGTGTTCATCCATATAACCTTCCAGCTTGAAATCATCCCCTTTTTAATGGCATTAATTTGTTCTACATGGTTTCAGTTTACCGATGAAGATAGCCTAGTCTTGTACCTGCAGTGCTGCCTTGATCAGAACAGGTTGGAAATTGGAAATAATGTGCTTGATTGCTGCATAATTTCTCAAATTTAGTATGAACTACTCCCACATTATACAATGTCATCATATTCCTGTAAAAAGGTGTACAGCATTGTTTACGACTGAAACGTGGAAAAGTTTCAGGCAGGAGGTTCTGGACATTTTTATAAGTTTAATAGAATCAAACTTCAACTGACTTGGACTAAGGACTCAGTATGTACAGGCCATTGGCACCAGCACTCGGAGATACTGGCTTACAAAGGGACACTGGTACATATCTGGTCTCTGGCAGATGCGTGGACTAGTGCTGGTCCATATACGGGTACTGGGCTCACATATAGACATGAGCGCTGTCTCAGAA
This sequence comes from Chiloscyllium plagiosum, assembly GCF_037043375.1. Taxonomy (NCBI): domain Eukaryota; kingdom Metazoa; phylum Chordata; class Chondrichthyes; order Orectolobiformes; family Hemiscylliidae; genus Chiloscyllium; species Chiloscyllium plagiosum. Next base: position 52,237,471 of record NW_028270164.1, on the reverse strand, counting down.
GTGGGCACTGACTCACAAACAACACTGGCTAATGGAGAGAGAGTGTCTCTGGTGAGAGCATTAGTTCATGCAGGGTTTAAAACTGTCTCGGCCACACACTATGCTTCAGTCACATCTTCTCCTGTTGTATCTTGATTCTCAGTGACTGCATTTTAAAATGGCTTCACTTACTTGATGATTCATATAGTCACACAGCATGGAAACACATCCTTTGGTCCAACTCATCCATGCTGACTAGACAACCCAATCTGCCCTAGTCCCATTTGCCAGCATTTGGCCCATATTCTTCTAAACCCTTCCTATTCATATACTCATCCTGATGCCTTTTAAATGTTGTAATTGTACCCACCTCCACCACTTCCTCTGGCAGCTCATTCCATACATGCACCACCTTCTGTGTGAAAAAGTTACTTCTTGGGTCCCTTTTAAACCTTTCCCCTCTTACCCTAAACCTGTGCCCTCTACTTCGGGACACCCTCTTCCTAACCCCAACCCTCGGAAAAAGACCTTGGGTATTCACCCTATCCAAGCCCTTCACGATTTTATTAACCTCTATAAGGTCTCCCCTCAGCCTCTGAAACTACAGGGAAAAAATGTTCCAGCTTATTCATCCTCTCCTTATAATTCAAACCCTCCAATACAGGCAACATTTTTGTAAACCTTCTCTGCAATATCTCAAGTTTAACAAAATCCTTCTGCTGGAAATATGTTGCTGGAAAAGCGCAGCAGGTCAGGCAGCATCCAGGGAACAGGAGAATCGACGTTTCGGGCATAAGCCCTTCTTCAGGAAAGGGCTTCCTGAAGAAGGGCTTATGCCCGAAACGTCGATTCTCCTGTTCCCTGGATGCTGCCTGACCTGCTGCGCTTTTCCAGCAACACATTTCCAGCTCTAATCTCCAGCATCTGCAGACCTCACTTTCTCCTAACAAAATCCTTCCTCTAGAAGGGCGACCAGAATTACACGCAGTACTTCAAAAGGCCGAATCGATCTGCTGTAGAGCTGCAATACAATATCCCAATCCTGTACTTCACGCACTGACCAATGAAGGCAAGTGGACCAACATCACCTTCACTACCCTATGTACCTGTGACTCCACTCTCAAGGAACTCTGCACCTGCGCCTCTCAGTCTCTTTGTTTGGCAACATTCTCCAGTGACCTACTATTAACTGTATAAGTCCTGCCCTAGTTTGCCTTGACAAAATGCAACATCTATCATTTATCTCAATTAAATTCCAACTGTCACTCCTTGGTCTTTGGCCTATCTGATCAAGATCCTGTTGGATTCTAAGGTAATCTTCTTCACTGTCCACTACACTATCTATTTTGGTGCAATCTGCATACGTTCTAATTTGTTTGCAACATCTGGTTGTACTGAGTGCTGCAGAGACCACCCTAGTCACCGTACATTCTAACAGCATGTTTACATTTAATCGTGGTTTGTAAATTAATGGGTGTTCCAGAATAATGATGTGTTTCCACCTTTATTTGGAGTTGATTGCTGTGCATGTGCCAAGAAGCAGTGTGTCTGTCCCTACTCAACCTGAATCAAAATAAACCACTACTTTACTCCCTGCTCTTCAACTCCCGCCCTTCCTCTTGCTGGTTCCTTCTCCTATGCATTATTCCCTCGGTCCCTGACTCTAACACTCATTGCCTCTCTTGTCACGTCTTGCTCCAGACTCCTCTCTCGCTGCTTCCTAATCATGAGCAGGAGTCAGCTGAAGACAGGAGGCGAGGGGCAAGATGTGGGAGGGAGACACAGGGTTAGGACAGGGAAACAGTAATTGTGAGCTGGTTGGGATGAGGACTGAATGGGAAGGAGGTAAGCACGAAGAATAGTACACTCGCAATTGGAGTAAGTTGAAAGGTCTTTGGCTTGTTGGATTCAAGGCAGTCAGTAGGTTTTTAATGTTAAAATTACAGGTCAAGTCCATAACCCAGTCTTAATACAAGCTTTCAAATGGGAAATACATTTTGTAGAGCGCGTTGTGTTTTTTAAGGAACATATTAGGAGTGTTAAATGAGGCAGTCATTCAATCGCTGGCCTGTGTGAAGACCATTTTTTTTCCCTTGTATTTTTTGACTGTGAGCTGACATGGGAAATGGATGATTTTACAAGCCAAGGTGAGGGATTACTGCACTTTTTTAAAAAAAAGTTACAAGATACTCCGTGTAAGTGTTGTTTGTACAGCTGAGGTTGGGACGGGGGGAGTGGAAGGTTTGCGGACGAGCTGGAGCTGAGGAGTGTGTTCGGAGGGTGATTCACCGGCAACTCAAGGACAAATGAGGAAAGATATGCGTGGAGGCGGAGAAAATGGGTGAGATTCTTAATGAGTACTTTGCATTAGTATTCACCGAGGAGAGGGACATGGCAGATGTCGAGGTTAGGGATAAATCTTTGATTACTCAAGGTCGACGTAAGGAGGGAGGAAGTGTTAGGTATTCTAAAAGGCATTAAGGTGGACAAATCCCCAGATCCAAATGGGAGCTATCTCAGGTTACTGAGGGAAGTGAGAGAGGAAATAGCTGGGGCTTTAACAGATATCTTTGCAGCATCCTTGAACACAGGGGAGGTCCCAGAGGACTGGAGAATTGCTAATGTTATCCCCTTGTTCAAGAAGGGTAGCTAGGATAATCCAGGTAATTACAGACCTGTGAGCCTGACATCACTGGTAGGGAAGCTGCTGGAGAAGATACTGAGGGATAGCGTATATACCCATTTGGAAGAAAATGGGCTTATCAGTGATAGGCAACATGGTTTTGTGCAAGGGAAGGTCATGTCTTACAAACCTAATAGAATTCTTTGAGGAAGTGACAAAGTTGATTGATGAGGGAAGGAATGTAGATGTCATATACATGGACTTTAGTAAGGCATTTGATAAGGTTCCCCACAGTAGGCTGATGGAGAAAGTGAAGTCGCATGGGGTCCAGGGCGTACTAGCTAGGTGGATAGAGAACTAGTTGGGCAACAGGAGACAGAGAGTAATAGTGGAAGGGAGCTTCTCAAAATGGAGACCTGTGACCAGTGGTGTGCCACAGGGATCCATGCTGGGCACACTGTTGTTTGTGATATACATAAATGATTTGGAGGAAGGTGTATGTTGTCTCATTAGCAAGTTTGCAGATGACACTAAGATTGGTGGAGTAGTGGATAGTGAAGGGGACTGTCAGAGAATGCAGCAGAATGTAGATATGTTGGAGAGTTAGGCACAGAAATGGCAGATGGATTTCATTCCAGACAAATGTGAGGTGATGCATTTTGGAAGATCCAATTCAAGAGCAAACTATACAGTGAGTGGAAAAATCCTGGGGAAATTGATGTACAGAGAGATCTGGGCGTTCAGGTCCATTGTTCCCTGAAGGTGGCAATGCAGATCAGTAGAGTGGTAAAGAAGGCATATGGCATGCTTTCCTTCATTGGATGGGATACTGAGTGCAAGAGTTGGCAGGTCATGTCACAGTTGTATAAGACTTTGGTTTGGCTACATTTGGAATACTGCGTACAGTTCTGGTCACCATATTACCAAAGGGATGTGGATGCTTGGGAGAGGGGGCAGAGGAGCTTCACCAGGATGTTGCCTGGTGTGGAGGGGGCGAACTATGAGTAGAGGCTGAGTAGATTAAGAGTATTTTCATTAGGAAGACAGAGGTTGAGTGGGGACCTGATTGAGGTCTACAAAATCATGAGAGGTATAGACAGGGTGGATAGCAAGAAGCTATTTCCCAGAGTCAGGGACTCAATTACTAGGGGTCACGAGTTCAAGGTGAGAGGAGAAAAGTTTAGGGGAGATCTGCGTGGAAAGTTCTTCACACAGAAGGTGGTGGGGGCCTGGAACACATTGCCAGCGGAGATGGTAGGGATGGGCATGATAGCATCATTTAAGATGTATCTAGATAGATATACATGAATGGGCAGGGAGCAAAGGGATACAGATTAGATTAGAATCCCTACAGTGTGGAAACAGACCCTTCGACCCAACAAATACATACTGACCCTCCAAAGAGTATCCCACCCAGACCCATTTCCCTCTGACTGATGTACTTAACAGTATGGGCAATTTAACATGGCCAATTCACCTAACCTGCACATCTTTGGACTGTGGGAGGAAACCGGAGCACCCGGAGGAAACCCACGCAGACACGGGGAGAATGTGCAAACTCCACATAGACAGTTGCCCGAGGCTGGAATTGAACCTGGGACCCTGGTGCTGTGCGGCAGCAGTGCTAACCACTGTGCCATCGTGCCGCCCGATCCTTAGAAAATAGACAGCAGATTTAGATAGAGGATCTGGATCGGTGCAGGCTTAGCGGGCTGAAGGGCCTGCTCCTGTGCTGTAATGTTCTTTGTTCTTTTTTAGACTGGTGACCATTATTGATGACAGAGGCCTTCTGTCTGTCAACAGCAATGTGATTGGTTCTCAGGTAGCTGACCAGCTTGCCAATGTGAACGAGAAAAGGAGAAGCCTTCAGCTCTCCATTAGCTCAGGAGCTCTGTGTCTCTCTTTTGCTCTTGCTCTCACTCGTGCTCTTTCTCTTGCTGTCTCTCTTTCTTTCTCTCGCTCTCTCATGCTCTCATTCGCTCTTTCTTTCACACACTCTCGTTGTCTAGCTGGTTGTTCTCCCTCCCAATTTTTTCTCTCTCTCTCTCTCTCTCCCATATTCTCTCTCTCTCTCTCTCTCTCCCCCATATTCTCTCTCTCTCTCTCTCTCCCATATTCTCTCTCTCTCTCTCTCTCCCATATTCTCTCTCTCTCTCTCTCTCCCATATTCTCTCTCTCCCATATTCTCTCTCTCTCCATATTCTCTCTCTCTCTCTCCCATATTCTCTCTCTCTCTCTCCCATATTCTCTCTCTCTCCCCCATATTCTCTCTCTCTCTCTCCCATATTCTCTCTCTCTCTCCCATATTCTCTCTCTCTCTCTCTCTCTCTCCCATATTCTCTCTCTCTCTCTCTCTCTCCCATATTCTCTCTCTCTCTCTCTCTCCCATATTCTCTCTCTCTCTCTCCCATATTCTCTCTCTCTCTCTCTCTCCCATATTCTCTCTCTCTCTCTCCCATATTCTCTCTCTCTCTCTCTCTCTCTCCCATATTCTCTCTCTCTCTCTCTCTCCCATATTCTCTCTCTCTCTCTCTCTCTCTCCCATATTCTATCTCTCTCTCTCCCATATTCTATCTCTCTCTCTCCATATTCTCTCTCTCTCTCTCTCTCCCATATTCTCTCTCTCTCTCTCTCCCATATTCTCTCTCTCTCTCTCTCCCATATTCTCTCTCTCTCTCTCCCATATTCTCTCTCTCTCTCTCCCATATTCTCTCTCTCTCTCTCCCATATTCTCTCTCTCTCTCTCCCATATTCTCTCTCTCTCCCATATTCTACTCTCTCTCCCATATTCTCTCTCTCTCTCTCCCATATTCTCTCTCTCTCTCTCTCTCTCTCCCATATTCTCTCTCTCTCTCTCCCATATTCTCTCTCTCTCTCTCTCTCCCATATTCTCTCTCTCTCTCTCTCCCATATTCTCTCTCTCTCTCCATATTCTCTCTCTCTCTCTCCCATATTCTCTCTCTCTCTCTCCCATATTCTCTCTCTCTCCCATATTCTCTCTCTCTCTCTCCCATATTCTCTCTCTCTCTCTCTCCCATATTCTCTCTCTCTCTCTCTCTCCCATATTCTCTCTCTCTCTCTCTCTCTCCCATATTCTCTCTCTCTCTCTCTCTCCCATATTCTCTCTCTCTCCATATTCTCTCTCTCTCTCTCCCATATTCTCTCTCTCTCTCTCCCATATTCTCTCTCTCTCTCTCCCATATTCTCTCTCTCTCTCCCATATTCTCTCTCTCTCTCTCTCCCATATTCTCTCTCTCTCTCTCCATATTCTCTCTCTCTCTCTCTCTCTCCCATATTCTCTCTCTCTCTCTCCCATATTCTCTCTCTCTCTCCCATATTCTCTCTCTCTCTCCCATATTCTCTCTCTCTCTCTCCCATATTCTCTCTCTCTCTCTCCCATATTCTCTCTCTCTCTCCCATATTCTCTCTCTCTCTCCCATATTCTCTCTCTCTCTCCCATATTCTCTCTCTCTCTCCCATATTCTCTCTCTCTCTCTCTCTCTCTCCCATATTCTCTCTCTCTCTCTCTCCCATATTCTCTCTCTCTCCATATTCTCTCTCTCTCTCCCATATTCTCTCTCTCTCTCCCATATTCTCTCTCTCTCTCCCATATTCTCTCTCTCTCTCTCCCATATTCTCTCTCTCTCTCTCCCATATTCTCTCTCTCTCTCTCCCATATTCTCTCTCTCTCTCTCCCATATTCTCTCTCTCTCTCTCTCCCATATTCTCTCTCTCTCTCTCTCCCATATTCTCTCTCTCTCTCTCTCTCCCATATTCTCTCTCTCTCTCTCTCCCATATTCTCTCTCTCTCTCTCCCATATTCTCTCTCTCTCTCCCATATTCTCTCTCTCTCTCTCTCTCCCATATTCTCTCTCTCTATCTCTCTCCCATATTCTCTCTCTCTCTCTCTCCCATATTCTCTCTCTCTCCCATATTCTCTCTCTCTCTCCCATATTCTCTCTCTCTCTCTCTCTCCCATATTCTCTCTCTCTCTCTCTCCCATATTCTCTCTCTCTCTCTCTCTCCCATATTCTCTCTCTCTCTCTCTCTCCCATATTCTCTCTCTCTCTCCCATATTCTCTCTCTCTCTCCCATATTCTCTCTCTCTCTCCATATTCTCTCTCTCTCTCTCTCCCATATTCTCTCTCTCTCTCTCTCTCTCCCATATTCTCTCTCTCTCCCATATTCTCTCTCTCTCTCTCCCATATTCTCTCTCTCTCTCTCTCTCCCATATTCTCTCTCTCTCTCTTCCATATTCTCTCTCTCTCTCTCTCTCCCATATTCTCTCTCTCTCTCTCTCTCTCCCATATTCTCTCTCTCTCTCTCTCTCTCCCATATTCTCTCTCTCTCTCTCCCATATTCTCTCTCTCTCTCTCTCCCATATTCTCTCTCTCTCTCTTTCTCTCTCTCCCATATTTTCTCTCTCTCTCTCTCTCTCCCATATTCTCTCTCTCTCTCTCTCCCATATTCTCTCTCTCTCTCTCCCATTATCTCTCCCATCTCACTCTCCCATTCTCTCTCTCCCCATCTCACTCTCCTATTCTCTCTCTCTCCCATTCTCTCTCACACTCCCATTATCTCTCACATTTTCTCACACACACATTCTCTCTCTCTCTCACACACACACATTCTCTCTCTCTCTCTCTCTCTCACATACATTCTCTCTCTCTCACACACACATTCTGTCTCTCACACACATTCTCCTCTCTCTCACACACACATTCTCTCTCTCACACACATTCTCCTCTCTCACATACATTCTCTCTCCCACACACATTCTCTCTCTCACACACACATTCTCTCTCACACTCTCACTCACTCTCTCTCACACACACACACTCTCTCTGTCTCTCGCACACATTCTCTCTCTCGCACACATTCTCTCTCTCGCACACATTCTCTCTCTCACACACATTCTCTCTCACACACACTCTCTCGCACACACACTCTCTCGCAAACACACTCTCTCTCCCTCACACACTCTCATACACACTCTCTCTCTACACTCGCATTCTCTCTTTCACATTCTCTCACACATTCTGTCTCTCACAAACACATTTTCTCTCTCACACACATTTTCTCTCTCACATTCTCACTCTCTCTCTCTGTTCTTTGCAGTAAAAGCATTAAACCTGAAAAAAAACAGTTTATTTTTCCTCCAGTAATTGCTATAAGCTGTGACCTTTTTAATGTATAAGTCAAGAAACCTTTTATAAGTGTTGAGCCAGTCACTTCATACCTCCTGTAAACATCCTGAGAAGGAAGATTGTGAAGTAGTGCTCTGATCAGTTCAGGAATCACTTCAGTAAATCCTGTGAAAAGAGATTACTGACAAGCCTTCCAAGTCTTTCCCTCCATCCATAGCACCTGTATTTTTTTTCCTGTCCATATGTGTAAGGGGGAAGTTCTGAAGGGCAGTTAGAATTTTAACTCGGTGAATAATATGATCGTTGACTTATTTGTAATAAATAGTGATTTTAATAAAGTGCAGAAACCTGAACAATGCTTTCTGTTGGCCTTGGTCAGAAAGACAGGTAATCTGGGCAATTCTGCATACTTTTAAAGAGTTTGATTCTTTTATAATGGCTCTGGGAATAACAAGGCCTGATTTTCAGCATGCTACCCCGTGTATTTCTTGCTTCTGATGTTTGGCATTTATTGTCTTCTGACTGCTGAACAATAAACCGTCACATGTTAGACCAGGCTCCTTTGTTTCTCCCTCTTTCCTGTCATTTAAAGAGATATTTACTTTTGGAATTAGAACCTGCCTCCATGGTTGATCTCTGGCTGCCCATGCTAGTAGCTGACTCATTCCTCAATGGGGTGAGCCTTGGCTTTCTGAGTCACCTGAGCTGATTTCATTTCTCCCGTCTTCCTCTCCCTTTCCCTCCTTTCCTGAGAATGATTCTTTAATTGACAATTCACTGTGTTGAGATTGAGTGTAAATGGTGTTTCCTGTACCCACACAATGCACCCCGTTTCACTTCTACATTTCTCAGCAGTTCATGCACAGACCAACAAGAGAAATATGTGTTTTTTTTTTTAAAAAAGCATTCATCTGGTCCTTTTACTTAAGGAGTGCTGGAAACACCCAGTAGACTGGGGCTTTCCAGCTGAGTGCAGGTAAATGAGCAGGTTGGCTTCCTGCCAAGAGCTGATGTTTACTTGGCACTGATATTAAAGCATTGCATCATTGAACAGCAGAGGATATAGCCCAGGCCTTGCTCTCAATCTGGTCTGTACCTTCTTTCAAAACCAGGGGAATGCAAGGTATGGACAAAATGACAGTAGGATAAATGAGAATGGCACGTATCCTGACCATTGTATATTTTAACCAAAGCAAACCTGGCCATGAGAGAGTAGGCAGAACAAGCCTAGTGCCTGGAGCTCAGACCCAGAGCAGAGCTTTAGCATTTAGCTGCTCTCAAAGGGAAGGCAACATCACTGGAAGAACAAAGTTAAATTCAGTTCTGTTTCCCACTCCCACCTTGGCATGAATACCCCCAGACCCATCCTCCCGAGATCGAATTCTCACCATAGGTGGGATATGGTCAGACCCTCGGCATGGCATTCCCCAAAGCCTCAACAAGTGAGTAGATAAACCATCTGGCTTGCTACTGAGATCAAAACCTTTTAGCGATCTCAATCAGCCAATGCCCAACGTTCCTGATTTTGGGAAATGTAAACTGCCCTCCTGATTTCCGTCCAGTCACCCACATTGAACAGTTGGATCTGGAGAGGGTATAATTGGTCATAGCCTGTTAGAACTCCACAATGGAGAGTACAAATCGATTGTGATGATGGGGCTTTCAGGAGAATAAATATTTACAGCAATTCTTGTCATTTGTTTGTGGGAGGTTGGCATTTGCTGATCAAGCCAATATTTATTAGTCATTCCTAATTTCCCTTGAGATCTGGTGGTGACTCTCTGCAGTCCATGTGCTGGAGGTAGAGCCACCGTGCTGTTAGGGAGGATGTGTCTGGATTTTCGCTCTAAATGTTTCCAAGTCAGGATTGAGAGTGGCTTGGATGGGAAATTGCAGGTAGGCTGTGTTCCCATCTATCTGTTGCCCTCTTTCTCCTGGTTGTGGAGGTTATGAAAGGTTGATTAAGGAACTTTGGTGAGTTGCTGCAGGGCTTCTTGTCAATGGCACATTGTACATCTGCCAGTGGTAGATTGAGTGTGTTTAAGGTGGTACGTGAGGTGCCAGTCAAATAGGATCCTTTGTCCTGGATAATGTTGAGTTGTTTAACTATTGTTGGACCCACACCTATCCAACCAAGTGGGGAGCATTCCATCACATTCCTGACTTGTACCTTGTAGATGTATTCCTGAATACATTCCTGAAGAAGGGCTCATGCCCAAAACATCGATTCTCCTGCACCTTGGATGCTGCCTGATCTGCTGCGCTTTTCCAGCAACACATTTTCAGCTTGTACCTTGTAGATGGCAGGAAGACTATGGAGCCAGGAGGTGAGTTGGGGGTCAGTTCGCTGGACAGCTGGTTTGCCAAGCAATAGCAGCAGTGTGGGTTCAATTCCCGCACTGGCAGAGGTTACCATGAGATCATGTACCTCCTCACTACTACCAATCATTTCTCTGAGAGAGAGAGAGAGAAGCCCTATGTTCCTCTGGGACCAGGGCAGCTTTACCTACTCCCTGAAAAATGTTACTGGGTTGCAGGCCAATGTCCAGGTTTTCTGCTTTTGCGATGCATTTGCAGTAGTTTGACATGGCTGACTGAGTGCTTCGCTGAGACCGTTTCAAAGAGAGTTTGAGAGTGTGAATTCTGTGTCAGTTGGAGGGGATTTTCTTCTTGAAAAGATATTCAAACCAGATAAGGCTTTGAAACAATTTGACAGTTTCATGGTCACCAGATCTGACATTGACTTTTTACTCCATATTTCTTCAGTTCACAATAGAATAAGAGGATTTGAATTAATTTCCCCAGAGCATTCATCCATACATTTGAATTATAATCCAGTGACATAACTAACGTGCGATCATTCTGATCAGAATTTGGGTTCTCCTGGTCGACTGCATGTGTTCCATTGTCTGTTCCAATTGATCTGAAGTCACTGCACGTTGGTCTTTCTTCTACACTTTGGGAAGCTACACTGACATATATTCTGTGGGAGTGTGGTTACTTCTGTAAAAAGTGGTTTTATGTTGTTGATTTGTGACAGAAATGCAGCCATCACTATGGAGCAAGGCAGACGTTACACAGTGGCTGAAATGGGCAGAGAGAGAATATTCCCTGCGTTTTATTGAGGAGAGCAAGTTTGAAATGAATGGGAAAGCTCTGTGCTTGCTCACCAAGGAAGACTTCAGGAACCGCTGTCCCAGTTCAGGTAAGAGCCGCTGTCCCAGTTCAGGTAAGAGCCATTCAGAGGTTTCCTTCAGAATTTGCTGTGAAGTAGGAAAGATGTTATTAAACTGGAAAAGGGGACAAAAAGGATTCATGAGGATGTTCTTTATTAGGAGAGGCTGGGACTTTCACTGGGCTGAGAGCTGACATTACAAAGGTTTATAAAGTCATGAGGGATATAGATAAGGTTAATAACCAAGGTCTTTTCCCCAGGTAAGGTGGGGGTCCAAAATTAGAGGTTTAAGCTGAGAGGGGAAATATTTAAAAGAGATCTGAGGGACAACGTTTTCACACAGAGGGTGAGGCATAGGAAGCTGCCAAAGGAAGTGGTGGAGGCTGGTACAGGAACAACATTTGAAAGGCATTTGGACAGGTAAATGGACGAAAGGTTAAGAGGGATATGGGTGAAATGCAACCAAACAGTACTAGTTCATGAATGAGTTGGGCTGAAGGGTCTGTTTCTGTGCTCTTTGTAAGGCTTATAGATTCATAGAGCCAGTGTTTATAAACAGAAAATAACATAATGTCCCAGTCAGGAATATATGGGGACAATAGTTCAATATACCAATCTCATAAATGTTGTGGATAGGGGAATGATAGTTCAGTGTATCAATCTGAAGTATATTGTGTACACACCAATAACAGTTCCATGCACCAATCTAAAGTATATTCGATGTCTGAGGATAAAAGCTTTGTGTATTAATCTGAAAAAATCATGTACAGGATATATGGGGATGACAGTTCTGTGTACCAGTCTGGAATATATCAAATTTATGAGGATAGGATTTGTATGCTGATCTTGGGTTTAACGATAATTACATCTCTCAAAACACCTCAAAGTGTCTTATGGAGGTAGAATGGCGACAAAAGGACACTGACCCAAAGTAGAAGACATTCAAGAGCAAAGGAGCTGAACATTGAAAGCAAAAGCACTGAGATTGGGAGCTTCATGAGAGACCAGCATTAGGGGAACAGAAAGTTCAAGGATGGTGTTAGATTTCTGGAGAAAGTTAAAGTGACAGCGAGGGACAACAGAAGGCTGGATGTTTTACATGTGAAAGGTAAACAAAAACAGAGATTTGAGGTTGGAGGCTCGAGAGGAATATGCAGTTGGAAGGTCAACTTGGGGTCAATTAGATAACGATATTTAAAACAGTTTGGATGAATCCAGGGATGTGGTTTGAGGGAAGTTGTGGTGGAGGGACCAAAGGCTATGGCTTTGGTCTTAACAGTGTTTAGCTGAAAGAAATAGTCGCTCTGTTGATGTCAGACAAGCAATATGATGACACAGAGTGGGACAGGGTTATGAGTGATGCTATTGAAACTGTACATAGTCTCCTCAGTGCAGTATAGATGCTGATTCATGTCTCATGAGGTTGCTAAGATGAAGCATGTAGATTGAAAACACGACAGTTTAACTTCTGAGACGACTTTGAGTCCAGGAAGTTACTGTTCCTAGAAACACCAAGATGGCAGGCAAAGATCGTTGTCATTACTTGCTCATGTATTCGGGATGCCCCAGACTTGTGCAAGGCCCCCTTTGTTGGGATGTGATTGTGCATGTATGGATACAAATCCCCCAGTCCTTCCCTCACACAGGGAGCACTGGCTCAGAGCTCTTCTGGGCGACAACCAAGGCTGTTCCCTGGCCCACACCCACAGCCCCCATCCCAAAGAGATGCCAACCATTTCATCAGGATATCATCCAACGTATTCCAGGGAAAAAGACCTCCAACACAACCTGTCTGACATGTTTGTCCAGATTTTGCAAAATCTCTCCCCTCCCATTTCTTTTTTTCCTGAGCATTACTGACCTCCTCTTGCTTTGCCTGACTCTCTTTGATCAAACTGAGCTAAACTTTCTCCAGTTGTTCATTTTGAGTTGAATTGCTTTTTAATGACCATCGCAGGAAGAGGTAAATTGTCAGCGCATTGCAGTGGACTGACACTCAGCGGGCTGACTCCATACTGCCATGTCATGTTAAGGCCACTGAGCAATGCCACCTTTCCCCTAGCCTCTGCTCGTCTGTGTTGTGGCATGTGATGCTGCGATTGTACATGTGCACAGTCACTCTGCCCCCTAGCAGCAGCATTGACAGCAGAGAGAAATCAGCAAAGGTGGGAACTGGTGAGCATGGGCTCATTCTGGTGGGAAAGGTATGTGGTGAAAAGCAGAAGATATGATTTGCTGTGCTCAGCCAAGGTATATACCACTGTCTCCTCAATGTTTTGTGCTGCTGTGAGTATGAATTAGCTTTAGTAAGGTTGGCAGGACAGAGGACTGCCACACAGGAGGCTGGGACCAGAAATCTCCATCAGACCCTCGTGTGTAATCAGTGCCAGTGTATAGGCAATGGAGTGTGGTAGGGATGGTATAAGGCTCCTGAACACTTTGAGGGACAGGCTGTTGAGCTGCCCAGGGAACATCAATGAGGAGAAAGTGAGGTCTGCAGATGCTGGAGATCAGAGCTGAAATTGTGTTGCTGGAAAAGCGCAGCAGGTCAGGCAGCATCCAGGGAACAGGAGAATTGACGTTTCGGGCATCCTAAAGAAGGGCTTATGCCCAAAACGTCGATTGTCCTGTTCCCTGGATGCTGCCTGACCTGCTGCGCTTTTCCAGCAACACATTTTCAGCAGGAACATCAATGCCCATCAAGTGAGAAAGCTTCCAATTTGCTCCTTCCAGTTGTAACAGCAAGCTGGAAATTCTCAATACTCCCCTTGCCTAACAGTGGCCGCTCACGCTGCAAAAATGGTTGTGTATTTCAGTGCAGCATCTGATCCCACTCCCACTCCAGGGGGATTAAGAAATGAAAACCATCCCTTCTCCAGTCCCCATCTCCACCAGCTCCTCTGAATGAACGAGCTAAAGGAGATATAAAGACCAGCAGAGGACAGTGTCAGATAGGGTAGAGATCATACAGAGACTGGGGTGAAGGGCAAAGGAGATATTTTGACTCTGATGTGCACGTGTGTGGCTGCCTTCCTGGATAGGGTGGTGATCATTGTGGAGAAACAGGTGCACAAGAACTATCCTGAACAGGTCCTCACCCTGAACAACTTCTCTTTCCAATCCTCCCACTTCCTCCAAACCAAAGGAGTAGCCATGGGCACCCGCATGGGCCCCAGCTATGCCTGCCTCTTCGTAGGATATGTGGAACAATCCATCTTCTGCAGCTACACTGGCACCACCCCCACCTTTTCCTCCGCGACATCGATGACTGTATCGGTACTGCCTCGTGCTCCCACGAGGAGGTTGAACAGTTCATCCACTTTACCAACACCTTCCACCCAGACCTCAAATTCACCTGGACAGTCTCAGACACCTTCCTCCCCTTCCTAGACCTTTCCATTTCTATCTCGGGCGACCGAATCAACACGGACATTTACTATAAACCGACTGACTCCCACAGCTACCTAGACTATACCTCCTCCCACCCTGCACCCTGTAAAAACGCCATCCCATATTCCCAATTCCTTCGTCTCTGCCGCATCTGCTCCCAGGAGGACCAGTTCCAAAACTGTACAACCAGATGGCCTCCTTCTTCAAGGATCGCAATTTCCTGCCAGATGTAGTTGATGATGCCCTCCACCGCATCTCTTCCACTTCCCGATCCTCTGCCCTTGAGCCCCGCCCCTCCAACCGCCACCAGGACAGAACCCCACTGGTCCTCACCTACCACCCACCAAACTCCATGTACAACGTATCATCCGCCGTCATTTCCGCCACCTCCAAACGGACCCCACCACCAAGGATATATTTCCCTCCCCTCCCCTATCAGAGTTCCGTAAAGACCACTCCCTCCATGACTCCCTCGTCAGGTCCATACCCCCACCAACCCAACCTCCACTCCCGGCACCTTCCCCTGCAACCACAAGAAATGCAAAACGTGCGCCCACACCTCCCCCCTTACTTCCCTCCAAGGCCCCAAGGGACACTTCCATATCCGCCACAAATTCACCTGCACCTCCACACACATCATCTATTGCATCCGCTGCACCCGATGTGGCCTCCTCTATATTGGGGAGACAGGCCACCTACTTGCGGAGCGTTTCAGGGAACACCTCTGGGACACCCGGACCAACCAACCCAACCACCCCGTAGCCCAACACTTTAACTCCCCCTCCCACTCCACCAAGGACATGCAGGTCCTTGGACTCCTCCATCGCCAGACCGTGGCAACACGACGGTTGGAGGAAGAGCACCTCATCTTCTGCCTGGGAACCCTCCAACCACAAGGGATGAACTCAGATTTCTCCAGTTTCCTCATTTCCCCTCCCCCCACCTTGTCTCAGTCAAATCCCTCGAACTCAGCACCGCCTTCCTAACCTGCAATCTTCTTCCTGACCTCTCCGCCCCCACCCCACTCCGGCCTATCACCCTCACCTTGACCTCCCTCCACCTATCGCAATTCCAACGCCCCTCCCCCAAGTCCCTCCACCCTACCTTTTATCTTAGCCTGCTGGACACACTTTCCTCATTCCTGAAGAAGGGCTTATGCCCGAAACGTCGATTCTCCTGTTCCTTGGATGCTGCCTGACCTGCTGCGCTTTTCCAGCAACACATTTTCAGCTCTGATCTCCAGCATCTGCAGTCCTCACTTTCTCCCCGCACAAGAACTATCAGCATGTACTTGGACCTTAACTCCATTGCTCCATGGATACATTCATTCAGTGACTCTGAGAGGGGATTGAGGGACCTTAACCTCACTTGGAGAGTTGTGGAGTCATTCAGCTCAGAAACAGACCCTTCGGCCCAACCCATCCATGCCAACCAGATATCCTGAATTAATCGCTTCTCATTAGTCTGTGTTTGTCCCATATCCATCTAAACCTTTTCTCTCCATGTACAGTATCTGTCCAAATGCCTTTTAAATGTTGTGATTGTATCAGCCTCCTCCACCACCTCTGGCAGCCCTTTCCATACACATACCATCCTCTGTGTGAGAAAGTTGCCCCTCAGATTTCTTTTAAATATTTTCCCTCTCCTCTTCAACCTCTAGTTTTAGACTCTCCTACCCTGGGAAAAGACCTTGGCCAATCACCTTATCCATGCCTCTCATGATTTTACAAACCTCTATCAGGTCACCCCTCACCCTCCGATGCTTCAGGAAAAAGTCTCATCCTATCCAGCCTCTCCCCATAACTCAAACTCTCCAGTCCCGGCAACATCCTTGTAATTTTTTTTTGCATCCTTTCCAGTTCAATAATATTCTTCCTGTAGCAAGGTGACCAGACTTGGACACGATAGTCTATCTATCCCGATCACCTCAACGGCTGAGGGACTTCTCATTGTGCGTTGACAGGAGGAGGAGAGACAAGGATTTTCACCTTGGGACAGTGCAGATGTGCTCTGCAACATCAGTTTCCCCTCAACCAGGGACCCCCCCCCCATCTCCACCAGGGCAGCCTGTTGCAGCTGAACCTGACCAGGAGAGTCTTCTGGGCCCACGACCACCAAAGGATGCACACCAGGGGCACCCGAACAAGCCAGGCTGGTCAGCAGGCATCCTCCATCTCAGCTGTGCCAGCAAGGGTGGCACAGGGACAGAGCAGAGAAAGATTGTTGAAGACACTTAGCAGAGACAGGTGTCAATTCTGTCCAACCTGACACTGAGCACAAAGACAGCACTTAGTAAGGTGACAGTGTGGTTAGGCCAGCCTTTGCTCTTCCCTGTGTTCCTTGTAGGTGACCCTGTGCCTGATCACCCCACACACTCGCATCACTGGGAAGCAGTACCAAGAGCATTGAGATGGTGAGCCTCTGCTGCCCCCTGAGAGGAGCATCACCTCCAGAAAGTGGGATCTTCAACTTGAGATTTAGGTTTCAGGTGTTCAATTCTCTATGTTGCTACGTAGCATCCCGCCCCGCAGGGACAGCGCTGCCTCCCGCCCCGCAGGGACAGCGCTGCCTCCCGCCCCGCAGGGACAGCGCTGCCTCCCGCCCCGCAGGGACAGCGCTGCCTCCCGCCCCGCAAGGTTACAGATCTGACTGCAGAAAGTGGCAGATGTAGGTGACGGTGTTCCTGGGGAGTCCTCCTGCACTGTCTTTCACTCATCCCTGCGGGGAGAGAGGAGCTGTCAGTGTACCCTGTCCCAGTACACTGCTTAATGGCACTGAAGACCCTGGCCCCCCTCTTGTTCTGTTGGTACTGGGCATTCCTCCTCCTTAGCAATACTACTATAGCTGCTGGGTTACATTACTCAAATATCTGACATTGAAGTGCTCAGCTGTGAGGAAAGATCAGGATGGAACTGGAAGAAGTCTACCTGCCAGGTACATCCCTCTTGGATACAGTCAGTTTTGAAAACATGTGTTTCCTGTTCTGTCCAACAACATTTTGCCTGGGAATGTAATTTCAGTGGAACTAGGGTCTTAATGAGTATGTATGACATGCTAATAAATGTAAAGGAGTTTCCTAACCATTGGTTCTAAGGACACGGTCACAAAACTTTAGCATCCTGCTCTCTGCCTGGCCATGTGAAAGCAGCTGTCCACTATGTCACAATTCACAATTTAATGTTGTTTCGGTAAGATTCCTTAATTCTCTTGTGGGGGAAGGGTGTAAGTACCAGATTGAAGAGACTCTCACTCCATTGGTCAGAAGCCCTTGTATGAGGTGGACGTACGTTGGGTATTTTGGAATAGTATCACACTGTAACAACTCAAGACATATTACAATTGTGGTGTAAGAACTGCTGCCTTTAGAAAGGAGATTAGGAACATCTTACTCGAAAAGGAAGGACAATATATTGAGAGGTTCCTTCTTCGTGTTGCCCCTGTGTTTCCAGTGGCTGGGTCTAGAATATTATCTGGAGCTAAAATGGTCAGGATTCGGGAACCTTTTCCCCTATGGGATCAGGAGTGAGGTGAGGAAGGGTGGAATCTTTCTTTGCTTTGTGTCAAATAGACCATGATGTAGCAAAACCACAAAGGCCGACCTGTGGTTGCGGGTTAATTCCATGTCTCTGACCCTGTGTGCCTTGTCTATGGATCATGCCTCATGGAAGTATTGATGCCGTGCCTGTAGGCTGTTCTGCAATGAGGGCAGTAGGACTGAGATTGGCTTAAAGAAAATTCCCATTGAGACTGTTGGAAAAACCCAGAAATCCTCCAATACAAAGGGTTTTAATTCGATTTCTCTTTTAGGGGACGTGCTGTATGAAATACTGCAACAGATCAATAACTACAGAAACTTTGCACAAAGGAATTTCATCGTGAATGTGCCAGCACAACAGGCCATGCACACATCCCCTGGAACTCTCCACAACCCTTTCGAAGGTATGATTGTATCCATCAGACAATTTCCTGGGAGATTCCACTTCCAGGATGGGGAAAAGGTCAATACACAGCATTACTCAAGGTCATATCCTCCCTACGTGACTTTCACTCATGCCCAGTCCAAGGTAGACAGAGAACTGGAACCTGAGCAGGTTTATTCAAGGACCCAAGGAAATGTGGGAATGATAGCAGTTACTCTGAAGTTGGACTGTGCAATATAAACAAGAGGATTGAAGAGTGAGCCATGTGAAACCCATTTTTCAAAGGCAGACACTGCAAACATTGATAATTACAGCCCAATTGATTAAAAATGCATACAAATAAAATTATAAAGAACTAGTTGAGGGAACTAAAACCAAACTGTCAAATCAGTTCAAGCCCATTTAAAACTCTGTGTCATACTGATGTCTGAGGTCCTGTTTCAATCTAAAAGACTGATACAGACAGGAAGGGAATCCAGGATGATCGGAAAGTGGAGTTGAGGATTACCAGATTGGCCATGATCACACTGAATGGAACTCAATGGGCTGAATGGACTATTTCTGCTTCTATATACTATATTTCTGTCTTCTTTCCTTGTGTTTGTCTCTGTCACATTGGACGTTATTCCTGCTGCTCTTTCCTGTGATTTCAGGAAATACCTTTTCTTTTTTAACCCTTGCTAACAAAAAGTAGCCCTCAGTGCAGACTGAGTACCAGGCCGTGCACTCAGAGCATGTACAGATCAACTGGCAGAGGTCTCCTCGAACATCTTCAACCCCTCCCTGCAGCAGGCCACTGTCCCTGCCTGTTTCCAGAGGGGTAACATCATCCCTGTGCCTAAAAAGGCTCATGCAGCATGTCTCAATGACCACCACCCAGTGGCCCTAACTTCGGTGGTCGTGAAGTGCTTTGAAAGGCTGGTCGTGGTATTAATCAACTCCAGGCTCCCCACTACTCTTGACCCACTCCAACCTGCCTATTGGACGTCAGATGCCATATCACTTGCATTTCACTCCTCCCTGGAACATCTTGACACCAAGAACAGCTATGTAAGAATCCTACTCATTGACTACAGTTCAGCCTTCAACACTATTATCCCCTCGAAACTAATTACTAAACTCACTGATCTTGGACTAAGCCCCACTCTCTGCAACTGGATCCTCAGTTTCCTGACTGACAGACCACAATCAGTGAAGATTGGGGACAATATTTCATCCTCACTAACACTCAACACTGGTGCCCCCCCAGGGGTGCGTACTCAGCCCTTTACTGTACTCACTGTATACCCATGGCTGTCACCAAATACCAGACTAATGCCATTTACAAGTTCGCTGATGACACCACCATAGTCAGTCGAATCTCAGATGGCGACAGAACAAACTACAGACGGGAGGTGGAAGACCTGGAAAAATGGTGAACTGAAACAACTTAGCTCTCAATGCCAGCAAAAACTAAGAACTCATTTTAGACTTTCGGCAGGATGTTACTCCTGCCCCGCTACACATTAACAGCACAGGGGTGGAAAGAGTCGAGAGTGTCAAGCTCCTGGGAGTGGTCATCCACAACAAGCTTTCTTGGAGTCTTCATGTGGATGCACTGGTTACACAGGCCCAACAACGTCTATTATTCCTCAGGCAGCTGAGGAAACTTGGCATGATGGCGAATACCCTTGGCAACATCGAGAGCATTCTGTCTGGATATATCACTACCTGGTATGGCAACTGTACCATGCAAGATCGAAGACTGTTACAGAGAGTGGTGAACTCAGCCCGGACAATCACAAAAGCCAACCTCCCATCTACAGAATCCATCTACCAGGCCCACTGTCAAGGAAAGGCCGCCAGCATTCTCAAAGATCCACCCCACCTTGGCAATGTTTCTCTACAACCTCTACCATCGGGGAGAAGGTACAGAAGCCTGAACATGCACCAGCCGGTTTCAAAACAGTTTCTACCCTGCTGTTGTTAGAATACTGAATGGACTCTCAAACTCTTAACATTCGCTTGTATCTGTGTTTTTGTATTTGCCGCTGTTTACCTTTTCTTTACTTATCTACGCTACTTAACTCTGTGATCTGCCTGTATTGCTTGCAAGACAAAGCTTTTCACTGTGTCTCTGTACACATGACAGTAAATTCAATTCAATTCAATTCAATTCAAGTCTGTCATTTAAAATTGTAATTGGCCTCACTAGTTCAAAAAAATGAGTGGGCAAAGGCCGCACTTAATTTCTATCTCTCTCATCCATTCCCAATCTCTCTCCCATGACCTGCAGAGACAGGGGATGGTGTTAACATGGACCTCCAGTTTCAAACAGATTTTTCTGAGGACAAAGTAAATCTGTCACAAAAGGGCAGGTTATTGATTGTCATATCTCTCTGTAGTGGGACAGTCATCATGGAAACTCCCTTGTCTGTACCTCACTGTGGTGAGCTTACTTCATTGTAGTAGCAGTTAAATCAACTTGAGCCTGACAAGGCATTTTATTTAAAACAAAAAGGCCTCAAACAAGGGTGAGATGTCCCTTTCCTTCCAGAGAATATAAGACCATAACACCATAAGAAATAGGAGTGGAAGTAAGGCCATTTGGCCCATCGAGTCCACTCCACCATTCAATCATGGCTGATGGGCATTTCAACGCCACTTACCCGCACTCTCCCCATATCCCTTAATTCCTTGTGAGATTAAGAATTTCTCAGTCTCTGCTTTGAAGACATTTAACATCCCAGCCTCCATAAAATAATACTCTACTTGGGTCGCCATTTCAGTAGCCACCATTTTTGCTTCAAAAATCTCTATGCTTAGCTAGAAATTCATACAAAATCCTGAGCTGCAAGGTTCATTTCTAGACGTTTCGTTACCCTACTAGGTAACATCTTCAGTGAGCCTCAGGCAAAGCGATGCCGAAAAGTTCTGATTTCTATTTATATGTTTGGGTAGGTGATGTCATTTCCTGTGGTGATGTCACTTCCTGTTCCTTTTCTCAGTGGGTGGTAGATGGGGTCTAACTTGATGTGTTAGTCCCCATTTACCACCCACTGAGAAAAGGAGCAGGAAGTGACTTCACAGGAAATGACATCACCAACCCAAAGAGGCCCAAACATATAAATAGAAAGCAGGAATTTTCAGCATCACTTTGCCTGAGGCCTGATGCAGAGAGGATCAAGTGTCTCCTCCAAGATCCCATGATATTTCTGTCACTGCCCCACAAAAATTGTAAGACTGTCCCTAAGACAATGGCTTGAAGAAACCAGCCTAAGCATTAGTCACATCAGTGACTAAAACCCCTCACTTGTGAATCAGTTCTCTGCCAAAGGCACACTTGATAGATTTGAGCCTATGGGTAAGAATAAATAAGAAGCATTTTATCAAAATAATGAGAGATTGCAGAGCTCTGAAATGCAGAGGGATCTGAGTGCCCTAGTGCATGAATCCCAGAAGGGTAGGTGCAGCAAGTAATCGGGAAAGCAAAGACAGCAAACCTTGTTTTAACTGGCACTCTCGATAATCCGGCAAAAATAATATACAGTATCTCAAATACCGGAAGCTTACTGTATTATCACAATGTCCAAGTCATCAGTTGAGTGTGAGTGAGAAGGAATTCTGCCAATAAAATTTATTTAAGGCAAAGTTGTATTATTATTTCAGTGATTTATGCTGTAAATAAAATATAACAGTCATGTGTATATCCCCTGCACTATGTATCTATTAGCTATTGTGTGTATTTACACTGATTATATGACTGTAACCTCTTGATCAACTGGAATATTTGATCAATCTGGTCGCATAGGTGCTTGTTAATAAAATGTTTTTTATAAATGTAATGTATATTATGAGGGGAATTGATTGCAAGAGTAGGGAGGTGATACTTTGAGAGCATTAGTGAGACCCCATCTGGAGTACTGTGTACAAGACTAGTCACCATACTTATAGAAGGATATTAATGTATTAGAAGCAGTTCAGAGAAGGTTTACAGACTAGAATCTGGAATAAGCTTATTGCCTTATGAGGAAACGCTTATGAGGAAAGGCCTATATCTGTGGAGTTTACAAGAGTCGAAGGTGACTTAATTTAAACATGTAAGATACTGAGAGGACTTGACCGGGTGGTTGTGAATGTTTCTTCTTATGGGAGAATCTAGAAGTTGGGGCATAGTTTAAAAGTTAATGGTCGCCCATTTAAGACCGAGATATGGAAGCATTTTTTTTCAGGGGATGGGGTCCTCTGGAAGTCTTTTCCTCAAAAGATAGTTGGTGCAGAATCTTTAAATATTTTTAAGGCGGAGGTAGATAGAATCTAGCAAGGGGATAAAAGATTTTCGGGGTTGTACAGGAATGTAGAGTTAAGGTTAAAATCTATCGCCATGATCTTATTGAATGGTGGAGCAGGCTCGATAGACCATGTTTGTGCATTTCAGACTGAACGTTCAGCAGGATGTTGAGAGAATATTGCGCTGCCTGAGACCCCTTTCAGGTGAGATGTTAAGTTGGAATCTGTCATTCTTCCGCCATTTTAGCTGACCCTCCTCAACCAACATGACCAAAAACAGCTTGTCCACTCATTTACTGATGTGCTGGTGTCTCCCGCAGCCACAAGTATGCTTCAAATTAATTCATTGTCACTGAAACGCATTGGAACATTCTGAGAAAAACTCGGTATGACAAATGACTTCATGGTCCCCACATAGTCTCTAAAAGCCAATCTGATCTAGCCCTGGCTCTCACTGAGGTTCCTGAATTTGCTTTCACTGAATGCTGCTGTGTCAAATATGTTCATTCATAAGCACAGAGCACAGTCATAACACCATGGCTGCCTTAATACTGCTCTGGATAATGACCTCTCATAGAGTCATAGAGATGTACAGCATGGAAACAGACCCTTCGGTCCAACCCGTCCATGCCGACCAGATAACCCAATCTAGCCCCACCTGCCAGCACCTGGCCCATATGCCTCCAAACCCTTCTTATTCATATACCCATCCAAATGCATTTTAAATGTTGCAATTGTACCAGCCTCCACAACTTCCTCTGGCAGCTCATTCCATACCCGTACCACCCTCTGTGTGAACAAGTTGCCCCTTAGGTCTCTTTTATATCTTTCCCCTCTCACCCTAAACCTATGCCCTCTAGTTCTGGACTCCCTGACCCCAGGGAAAAGACTTTGCCTATTTACCCTATCCATGCCCCTCTAATTTTGTAAACCTCTGTAAGGTCACCCCTCCGCCTCCGACACTCCAGGGAAAACAGCCCCAGCCTGTTCAGCCTCTCCCTGTAACTCAGATCCTCCAACCCTGGCAACATCCTTGTAAATCTTTTCTGAACTCTTTCACGTTTCACAACATCTTTCCGTTGTAGGAGGGAGACTAGAATTGCATACAATATTCCAACAGTGGCCTAACCAATGTCCTGTACAGCCGCAACATGACCTCCCAACTCCTGTACTCAATACTCTGACCAATAAAGGAAAGCATACCAAACGCCTTCTTCACTATCCTATCTACCTGCAACTCCACTTTCAAGGAGCTATGAGCCTGCACTCCAAGGTCTCTTTGTTCAGCAACACTCCTTACCATTAAATGTATAAGTCCTGCTAAGATTTGCTTTCCCAAAATGCAGCGCCTCACATTTATCTGAATTAAACTCCATCTGCCACTTCTCAGCCCACTGGCCCATTTGGTCAAGATCCTGTTGTAATCTGAGGTTACCCACCTCCAATTTTGGTGTCATCTGCAAACTTCCAACTGCACCTCTTATGCTCGCATCCTAATCATTTATGTAAATGACAAAAGTAGAGGACCCAGCACCGATCCTTGTGGCACTCCACTGGTCACAGGCCTCCAGTCTGAAAAACAACCCTCCACCACCACCCTGTCTTCTACCTTTGAGCCAGTTCTGTATCCAAATGGCTAGTTCTTCCTGTATTCCATGAGATCTAACCTTGCTAATCAGTCTCCCATGGGGAACCTTGTCGAACGCCTTACTGAAGTCCATATAGATCACATCTACCGCTCTGCCCTCATCAATCCTCTTTGTTACTTCAAAAAACTCAATCAAGTTTGTGAGACATGATTTCCCACACACAAAGCCATGTTGACTATCCCTAATCAGTCCTTGCCTTTCCAAATACATGTTAATTAGATTAGATTAGATTAGATTACTTACAGTGTGGAAACAGGCCCTTCGGCCCAACAAGTCCACACCGACTCGCCGAAGCGTATACCACCCAGACCCATACTCCTACATTTACCCCTTCACCTAACACTACGGGCAATTTAGCATGGCCAATTCACCTGACCTGCACATTTTTGGATTGTGGGAGGAAACCGGAGCACCCGGAGGAAACCCGCGCAGACACGGGGAGAATGTGCAAACTCCACACAGAGAGTCGCCTGAGGCGGGAATTGAACCCGGGTCTCTGGCGCTGTGAAGCAGCAGTGCTAACCACTGTGCCACCGTGCCGCCCACATGTACATCCTGTCCCTCAGGATTCCCTCCAACAACTTACCTACCACTAACGTCGGGCTCACTGGTCTATAGTTCCCTTGACTTTACCGCCCTTCTTAAACAGTGGCACCACGTTTGCCAACCTCCAGTCTTCTGGCACCTCATCTGTGTCTATCGATGATACAAATATCTCAGCAAGAGGCCCAGCAATCACTTCTCTAGCTTCCCACAGAGTTCTCGGATACACCTGATCAGTTCCTGGGGATTTATCCACCTTTACCCGTTTCAAGACATCCAGCATTCTCTCCTCTGTAATCTGGACATTTTGCAAGATGTCACCATCTATTTCCCTACAGTCTATATCTTCCATATCCTTTTCCACAGTCAATACTGATGCAAAATACTCGTTTACTATCTCCCCCATTTTCTGCTGCTCCACACAAACGCTGCCTTGCTGATCTTTGTGTGGTCCTATTCTCTCCCTAGTTACCCTTTTGTCCTTAATGTATTTGTAAAAACCCTTTCGGTGCTGTTAAATGAAGAATTGGCTGCATTTCAGATGCCATTGATGTATACAAGGGAGAAATTAGAATATTAGCATTTAGAAATATTTCTTATTGAGATCCTGTATCAGACTGAGTTATATTTCTAGTTGTTCAGCCTGTCTTGTAAATAACACACTGTACTTAGTATAAATGGCACAGTGCCATGTCTCAGTGAGCTGGGGCTGAGCGAATTGCAAAATAGACAGCAGCAAACAGAATGCTGCTGGAAAACCTAGTTTAAGCTGTTTAATACTGAGGAATTTCAGAAAGTTTCCCAATGGTTTCCATTGTCAGTCAATTGCATGGACTCTAACCCTGGTTACTACACAGAGCAGTCAGTGGGACACACCCCAGCCTGTCAGTGAATGGTATTTATCGAATCCTAACAGAGAGGGTTTTGTAGTCAGTTAAACCTGAAGAAATAAATAACTCCACTTATCATCTGCTCTGCAAAGATATTGCGAGGAACTGCTGTTCTGTGCCATAATACATTGAACATCTCTGAGAAATACAAAGAACTTTTGAGGTTCAGCTATTTAAATGGGTCTGTGAGTTTTATCTAGCCATTGTATTTTTAAATACAATTCCTGTGGAGTTTCCTCATTGGCAGTTGACCTTCTAGAACAGAGAGGCTGTTCTTTGACCTTGCAAACAGTGATTGCTATCACTTCTCCCATTGCTTCCATATATGAGTCAATCTACTTCCTTGTCAGTAATTACTCACAGTTCCCATCGCTCGCCTCCCCCACCACTACCTCCCACCATATCTGCTCCAACCAGTTCTGCTCTTCCCCACGATTGGCAATGACAGTTCCAGCTTCACCAGGAAGTAGAGGCTGTTGTCACGGTGACTCAATCAGCAAACAGAGAAACAGAAGGCCGAGAGTTTCAGTTTCATCGGTTCTTTTACGGAACCTGTTCTAATCAGGCACAGAATAGTAAAATAACACAATCCTGAGAGAAATTAGTTACTTCACTCTGCCAGTTTTAAAGGAGCATGTTGCACTCTCATATATTGAACTTCCTTTTAAAAGTCAGTCTTGAATCTGCTTCTGTCATGCCTTCAGATAAAACACTCCAAATGAGGAAAACTTGATGTTTTAAGAAAGATAGACATTTCCTGTCACTTCTGGTTAGTTTATCAGTTCCCTCTGTCTGTATCCCAAGTCACCATTCCTTCTGTCATAGAGTCATCGAGATGCACAGCATGGAAACTGACCCTTTGGTCCAACTCGTCCACACTGACCAGATATTCTAAATTAATCTCGTCACATTTGCTAGCACTTGGCCCATATCCCCCTAAACCCTTCCTATTCATATAGCCATCCAGATGCTGTTTAAATCCTGTAATTGTACCAGCCTCCACCACTTCCTCTGGCAGTTCATTCCATACACGCACACACCTTCTGTGTGAAAAGGTTACTCCTTGGGCTCTTTTCATATCTTTCCCCTCTCACCTTTAACCTGTGCCCTCTAATTTGGTACTCCACTACTCGGGTAAAAACACTTTGGCTATTCACCTTATCCATTGCCCCACATGATTTTATAAACCTCTATAAGGTCACCTCTCAACCTCTGATTCTCCAGAGAAAATAGCTCCAGCCTATGCAATCTCTCTCTGTAGCTCAGACCCTCCAATCCAGGCAACATTCTGGTAAATCTTTTCTGAACCCTTTCAAATTTCACAACATCTTTCCTATAGCAGGGAGACCAGATTGAATGCAGTATTCCAAAAGTGCTACTTGAAAATAGTATTTCTGGATTTATTTGAACATCTCGATCAAATTCCCTTAACCTTTCCTGCTGCAGGGAGATAATCCCAGGTTTACATTTGTCTCAATGTAACTGCCTTTTTGATAGCCTTCTCATGAATTGATTACTTAATTAAGACTCAGTAACGTGTAAAGATGGCAGGTGATGCGTTGTGACTGCCGAGTGTGGCAGCTTTGTGTTGCTAGTGTGATCCATGGCAAACACTTCTCCAGTAAGTGTCTGCAACTCTGGCAACGCCAGCTCAGAACTGATGAGCTGGAGGCTGAGCTGCAGACACCCGGACATTTGTGTCAGAAGGTGGTCAAACATTTTATGGGCAGATATTGAAGCTCTGGTAGATGAAAAGGCTGGAATCTCAGACTTTAGCCAGTTGTTCAACAGGTTTGAGCTTCTTGAAGTCTGCGTGAATGAGAGTGGGTGCTGCACAGTAATTAATCAAACTGAATATGACACTCTGGTACAGGAAGTCATAGAAACATAGCAAATAGGAGCAGGAAGAGGCCATTCAGCCCTTTGAGCCTCCCCTATGTAGTTAGCATTTCAGGTAAAGGGAGTTAACAGAAATTTTGGGGGTAGTATAGTCAATATTGTTAGCTAATGGTAAACCTTATGGAATGGAGAGAATTGATGTTAAGGATAGAGAGAGAAGTGATAAAGAGTTGGTAGTCTGGATGGGTTTTCACATGAACAGCATGTGAGCAATGGCATTCTGCAGGGATTTATACTGGGACCTCAACTATTCATTGATTCATGACTAAAATAATTGAATGGAGAGTCTAGCAATGACAATAAGATCACTGGCATTGTCAATAGCCCAGACAGAAATGTAACAATACAAAGCTGTGAACAGACAAAGTGAATTATAAAAAGATGGATCACATGAAGTTTCAAATCGGCAAATCTGGCATCATCCAAGTTGGATGAGGAGAGTAGAGGATGTTCTAAATGTTGAGTAGTGAGAAACAGCAGGGACCCAAATACTGAGAAACCCTTCCATTGATTAGTGATGTAATGAAGGGCTTGGCCTCTGCTCATCTCTTGCGTGCCTCACCATCTTCCACCTGCCTCGTCTGGTGCTCATCAAAGCTCCCATTTTCAAGTTCAATGACATATCTGAGAATGCATGGAGTAGTTGCCTGTTGTCTTCCTTGTGCTTAAAGCAGGCACAAGTTCGCTTCCTGAAGGATCTTCCACTTGGAAACAGCCATTGTCCTGTCAGGTTCCAGCTCTTCCACAATCAGCTGTCACCAGTTTTGCAATTGGCTATGGCACGTAGCCATGAGCATTGCACCCTCACCTGCCAGATGACTGTTTACACAATGACCGAACTCTCTGTCATGACCCTGCTATCCTTGACATCTGTATGGACCTCATTAAAATCAATGTTGGTACAATAGTGACCTTTCTATCTTGTGGAATGGAATACTAGGGGGGAAAAGTCAGGTACAGCTCCAGTAAGATGCTGCCCAGACTAACCATGAATTTTACTGGAAACTCTACTTTAGGCATGTTGTTATGGACCACGCCAGGCCCTCTCAAAACATTTCAATAAAGTAGTCGGGATCCTAACTTTGCTCGTTGTTTAAGCAGGATATCCCAGGAGTGATGCAACTGGCCCAACCACTTAGTTTTCAACAAAAAATAATTTATCTGCAAGATTACCGAATGAAATGCAAACAAAAGAGAACGGAACTTAACCTCTCCGAAAACAAACATTAGCCCACCTGTTCCAAGTACATGCTGCAATCCCCATAAACACCCCTTTGCAAAGAAAGGAAAAATCTAAGATAGGTTCTTACAGGAGACATGTCAGAGAGAGGGAGGGAGGATCAGCAGCTTCACAACTGACTGACTGACTGCTCTCAGTGAACAGCCAGACTGCTAAAACCAAACCAAACCAGAGAAAAGCTGAGTGCTGGTGGAGGGTTGCTTTTCAGACTGGAGACCTGTGACCAGTGGTATGCCCCAAGGTTGGGTGCTCGGTCCACTGCTATTCATCATTTACATCAGTAATTTGGATGTGAACATGGGAGATATAGTAAGTAGGTTTGCAGATGTCACCAAAATTGGAGGTGTAATGGACAGCAAAAAAGGTTACCTCAGAGTACAATGGGATCTTGATCAGATGGGCCAACAGGCTAGGAGTGGCAGATGGAGCTTAATTCAGATAAATGTGAGGTGCTGCATTTTGCAAAGACAAACCACACCAGGACTGAGACACTTAATGGTATGGTCCTAGGGAATGTTGCTGAACAAAGAGACCTTGGAGTGCAGGTTCATAGCTCCTTGAACATAGAGTCACAGGTAGATAGGATAGTGAAGAAGGCGTTTGGTATGCTTTCCTTTATTGGTCAGAATATTGAGTACAGGAGTTGGGAGGTCATGTTGCGACTGTACAGGACATTGGTTAGGCCACTTTTGGAATATCGTGTGCAAATCTGGTCTCTTTTCTATCAGAAAGATGTTGTTAAACGTGAAAGGGTTCAGAAAAGATTTACAAGGATGTTGCCAGGGTTGGAGGATCTGAGCTACAGGGAGAGGCTGAACAGGCTGGGGCTGTTTTCCCTGGAGCGTCGGAGGCTGAGGGGTGACCTTATAGAGGTTTACAAAATTATAAGGGGCATGGATAGGGTAAATAGGCAAAGTCTCTTCCCTGGGGTGGGGGGGTTCAGAAGTAGAGGGCATAGGTTTAGGGTTTGAGGGGAAAGATATAAAAGAGACCTAAGGAGCAACCTTTTCACACAGAGGGTAGTACATGTATGGAATGAGTTGCCAGAGGAAGTTGTGGAAGCTGATACATTTGCAACATTTAAGAGGCATCTGGATGGGTATATGAATAGGAAGGGTTTGGAGGGATATGGGCCAGGTGCTGGCAGGTGGGACTAGATTGGGTTGGAATATCTGGTCGGTGTGGACGGGTTGGACCGAAGGGTCTGTTTCCATGCTGTACATCTCTATGACTCTATAACTGGCCACTCCCCTTTCATTGTGTTTCTTTTTAAACTGGAAAACTTTTTGCCCTCGGCAGTATCTGTTAGCTTTAATCAAACTGGCCCTAAAACCCTTCAAACCTAGGCCTTTCGGAATCGCTGCTTTTACAACCTCTCTGAGAAAAAAGCCAAGGAGTGCATAACCTTGTTAAAGGAGCAGCTTAAACTCTAGAGAGAGTTTTGTGATTCTCAAAATTGGGACTATGCTTGTTGGTGAGGGTAGAGAATGAGGTGTGAACAGAGGGAAGTGGGAGTGACAGTAAAATCACAGGGGAGCCAGAGGGGGTGAGCTGTCTGACCAGGTTCTGTTGTCGGGAGGTTTTACCGGCAGTGGGAAGGGCTTTGGACCAGCTTCCCAGCAAGAGAAGCAATCGACAAGGCAGTTTCAGTGCTCCCAGCCGTTTTCTCAGAGGAAGGAACCAGTAGATGTGTTGTGTTTGGACACTCAGACGTGGTTTGATAAGGTATCTCACAAAAGGTTAAGTCATACCTAAAGAGTCCACAGTGTTAGAGGTAGGATAAATAATTGACTCGTGCATAAAACAGAGTGGGGTAAGGCGACCTGTGACCAGTGGAGTTCCACAGGGACCAGTGCTGGGACCACAACAGTACAATGTATATTAATGACACGGGGGAGGAAATGGATGTATTGCAGCCACACTTGCAGGCAACACAAAATAGGTTGAACGGCAGGTTATGACAGGAATACAAACAATTTACAGGGAGAGGTTGACAGGTTAAACAAATGGGGAAAAGTGTTGGCAAATGGGGTATAAACATTGGGCAAACATGGGGTTGGAAGGGAGAACAAAAGAACAGAATATTATTTAAATGGAGAAGAACTGCAGAAAGCTGTAACACAAAGGGACTTGGGTACTTGTGCACAAACGCAGAAAGCAAGCACAGAGGTGCAGCAGGTAATTGGGAAGGTGAATGGAATGTTGGGCCTTATTTCAAGGGGGTTGGAGTATTAGAGTAGGATGGGATGCACTTTGGAGGGTCGGTGTAGACTCGACAGGCCAAATGGTATCTTTTTGTAGGGATTCTATGATTCAAAGGTCAAATCTGAGACTGATTAATTTTTGTTATCCAAAAAATATTAAAGGATATCATGTAAAGAACAGCGGGTGGTGTTGTTATGTAGAACCATAGAACAGGAGTAAGCCATTCGGCCCATCCAAACTGCTCTGCCAGTTAATCATCCAATTGAATAACCTGTTCCTGTTTTCTCACCGTACCCTTTGATTCCTTTAGCCCTAAGAACAATATCTAATGCCTTCTTGAAAACATGCAGTGTTTTGGCCTCTGTTGTGGCTCACACTACTCTCTGGGTGAAGATAATTCTCCACATCTCAATCTTAAATGGCCAACTCCATATCCTAAGACTGTGACCCATGTTTCTGGACTCCCTGGTCATTGGAAACATCCTTCCTGTATTTACCCTGTTGAATCCTGTTTGAATACTCTTGGTTCCTATGAATTTCCACAAACTCCCACCCACTGTTTTAAACTCCAGTGAACAAAGTCCTAACCAATCTACTCTTTATATGTCAGTCCTGCCACCCCAGGAATTAGACTTTTGTTGCTCTCCCTCCATAGTCAGAACATTCGTCCTCAAATAAAGAGACCAAATCTGCAGACAATATTGCAGGGATGGTCTCACCAAGTATGATTGCAGCAAGTATACCTGTTCCTGTACTCGAATCCCCTCGCTATGAAGGCCAACATACCATTTACCTTCTTCACCATCTGCTGCCCCTGCAATGCTTCCTTTCAGTGATTGGTGTACAAGGACACCCAGGTCTCATTGTACCTCCCCCCTTTCCTAAACTGTCACCAGATAATAACCTGCCTTCCTCTTTTTGCTACCAAAGGGGATAATCTCACATTTATCCCCATTATACTCATCTGCCATGCATTTGCCCACACACTCAACTTGTGCAGATCATTCAAGATTTGATTGAACATCTGTACAATCTTGAGGGGCAAATGAGCCTGATTATGTTCCTAAGTTCCTATAATATTTCTCTTCATTCTTCCTTCTAAAACAAATTTCTTCACATTTATCTGTGCTCTGTATCTTCCCAGCCCTTTGGCCTGCCCATGTTGCTCAGAGAACTAGTTAACATTCACCTGTATATTCTGCAATTATGTCCTGCTTACTAAGGTTCTGATCATTAATATACATCAACAACGGAAGGGCTGTGTAATAAGCCCTGGCAAACACCACTCTAATCTTCTCAGAAGCCTGAGAATCGTCTATATAAAACAAACTCTCTGCTTCTGATTCCTGAGCCAGTTTCAGATCAGCGGCCTGAATCATTATCACAAGTCAGCTCAATGATATATTTGGAGAAAGTGAGGACTGCAGATGCTGGAGATCAGATGTGAGAATGTGGTGCTGGAAAAGCACAGTAGGTCAGGCAGCATCCGAGGAGCAGGAGAATCGACTTTTCAGGCAAAGGCCTTTCGTCAGGAAGGATTCATGGAGGATTTCTCTCTACATGGCATAGCAACCTTCCTCACTATTCTCTTGAACCAACTCATTACCCACACTCCAATGGTAGCCACTTGTCCTCCCATTATCACCACTGCCAGGACTCCCTGGCACTGGCTAGTGCTGGTGATCCACTGTTGCCCTGATTGGCTCCTATCAATTGTCTCCAACATATCAGAGGGGAATTGTCACTTCACTTTGCTGATGAGACTTGGAGCTCCTGGTGGCCCGGGGTGTGTGGATATCGCTGCCCAAGGAACATGTTGTGGGATTTTAAAAAATTCATTTGTGGGATGAGGGTGCCACTGGCTAGACCAACATTTAGTGCTCATCCCTAATTGTCCAGAGAGCAGCTAAGTGTCAGCCATATTCCGGTGGGTCACATGTAAGAATGACAGTTACCTTCCCAAAGGAACTAGATGGGTTTTCTGATAGTTGGCAACAGTTTCATGATCATCATTAGAATCTTATTTACAGTTTTTAAAAATTGAATGCAAATTCATCATCTGCCATGGTGGGATTCAAACCCGATCACCCAGAATATTACCTTGGTCTTTGGGTTAACAGTCTAGTGAGAATACCACTAGGCCATCACCTCACCCAAGTGCTATGTATTGAGATGACAGGAAGGTGATGGCTGTCAGCTGGTTACCTGTGCTTGCCACCAGCTTTCCCCACTGGTTGATATAGTTGATTCATCTGATGCCTGCAGCCAAGTTGGAGCAGCAGTGAGTTTGGAATCACCAGCTACCTGCTCTGACTTTTCTGTTCAGAATTGTTGCTATCGGGTTTCTATATGTGGGTGGGAGAATGGGGAACTGAGCATTAATGAGGTGAGGTGACACATTAAAGAAAATGGTAATGCGTATACTGATAGATCCGTCGTTATCTTGCCATTCATAACTTGGTGGCAAAAAGGGACTTTTTGCTCTCAATCTCGAGCACCCCCTCTCCGCTGATCTCTCCCAAGTTTTACAACTCTTGCATCATTGCCTTTTGTTATTGAAGTACCGACTCCACAATTGCAATATTTAAAAAACATTTAGATAGATACATGGATAGGAAAGGATTGGAGGTGGGACAAGTTTAGTTTGAGATTATGTTCAGCATGGACTGGTTGGACCAAAGGGTCTGTTTCTGTGCTGTATGACTTTTATGTTTCCATTGCGCCTTTATTCTTATTGCCTTTTACTTCCCCAACCAATTTATTGTGAGGTACTTTTACCAAATGTTTTTTCCTCCCCAAGTTCAGAAATATGTCAATCACATTAGCCTAGACACTGCTTCCTCTCAGTTACTACATCAAAAGCCTGATCACGTTACTTGACCGTGACTCTGCTGCTGATCATCTTCTGGATTATTGTCTCTGCTGGAGGGATTTTCCTCACCCCCCCCCCCCTCAAGAAGCAACAAGGGCAGATAATGGGGCGGTTAAGTTTCAGGAGATTGTTCCCGCCTTCCTGCCTCAGGTCAGTTCTGAGCAAGAGGCCCACAATTGCTGCCAATTGAGGTCCTTTTCGACCCACAAATTCCTCGTCGTACCTGGACCGCAATTCCCTCAGGCTGCAAGCAATATGAGAAAGATTTGGCCTACCTGACTGGTGAGCTAATGGGGCCTTGGCTGTCCACAGATGCTGCCAGACCTGCTGAGATTTTCCAGCAATTTCTGTTTTTGTTTCTGATTTCCAGCTTCAGTAGTTCTTTGAGCTTTTTATTTAGTGCTGGCTGTCGGTGTGTTTGGGGGGGTTAAGCAGGGGTGGGGCTCTATCGTTCTACATTAAAATGTGAAAGATTGAGGGACAGGACCTCAGGCAGGGTGGAAAACACAGAGAGGGACTCTCCTGTTGTTACTTCTTGCTCCCACCCATCCCCCTTTCTCCACAAGGCAGGACTTCTTAGTAATTTGGGCAGGAAATCTGCCAATGCCCAATCAACTGTCTGATTGACAGAGTTAGGCCTGGGCCCAGTTTCTGGGCTCCTCTCCAGGAACCATTTTTCTCCTAAGTACCTCTACACAGCTAATGTTGAAGCTGCTGTCTCCCTCTCATCTTTCTCAGGCAGCATTTAACCCTCTGGTCCCACCCCATATCCAAGCAGGATTGGAAAAGTTCAGTTACAACCTTTTGAGTCTCCAGTGTTACATCCCTCAGTACCTAGAATGCAGTCCATGTGGACTGGATAATGCCCTAATGTACCCTTTGGAATACAATATCTGGGGATGCAGTCTCCTGGCAATTGGTGCAAATCTATTGAATGTGCTTATATCGGAGAAATTTAACTATCCAATTAAAATACATTACAGAATATATGTACTAAACTTCAGTAATGGTATAAATTCAGAGTTCAAATTACAGATGTACTTTTTCTCTGTATCTACTATTTGTTGTAAATGGTATATTCTTATTTATGTCTCATGATGTTACTGGGTTTAAGTTGCTCTCTAGGAGGGTATCTGAAATGATCGTGATAGTGTTTGAGTAATTTCATTGCTAGCTTCTGCTTGACTGGTTATTTTCATGTATTGACATTATTTAGATTTATTTTTAGCACCCCTTGTGCCAGCTTTAAATTGGCATATTCCACAAATGGTACAGTGTTGCCCAACAAGGTGTGGATGTTGTCAAGATTTTGCAAATTGTTACATTAAACGTGAGGATATTTATAAACAGAGAAACATAGAAAGTAAGAGCAGGACTAGGCCATTCGAGCCTGCTCTGCCATTTAATATGAATATTCAACTCAGCCCCGTGTTCTCTCTTTCTCCCCTTACCCTTTGATTCCTTTAGCTCTAAGAATTTATTATAATCCCTAACTCCCTCTTGAAAACATTCAATGTTTTCACCTTGACAGTTTCTCATGGCAGAGAATTCCACAGGCTCACCACTCTCTGCATGAGGACATTTCTCCACATCAGTCCTAAAGTTTGGGAGAAGATTTGTAGCTCGGGTGCTTGTTGTTGTGGTTCTGTTCGCCGAGCTGGGAATTTGTGTTGTAGACGTTTCGTCCCCTGTCTAGGTGACATCCTCAGTGCTTGGGAGCCTCCTGTGAAGCACTTCTGTGATGTTTCCTCCGGCATTTATAGTGGCTTGTCTCTGCCGCTTCCGGTTTTCAGTTCCAGCTGTCCACTGCAGTGGCCAGTATATGGGGTCCAGGTCGATGTGTTTGTTGATAGAATCTGTGGATGAGTGCCATGCCTCTAGGAATTCCCTGGCTGTTCTCTGTTTGGCTTGTCCTATAATAGTAGTGTTGTCCCAGTCGAACTCATGTTGCTTGTCATCTGTGTGTGTGTGGCTACTAAGGATAGCTGGTCGTGTCGTTTCGTGACTAGTTGGTGTTCATGGATACGGATCGTTAGCTGTCTTCCTGTTTGTCCTATGTAGTGTTTTGTGCAGTCCTTGCATGGGATTTTGTACACTATGCTGGTTTTACTCATGCTGGGTATTGGGTCCTTTGTCCTTTGTCCTTTGTCCTCCTGGTGAGATGTTGTCTGAGGGTGGCTGTTGGTTTGTGTGCTGTTATAAGTCCTAGTGGTCGTGGTAGTCTGGTGGACAGCTGGAACTGACAACCGGAAGCGGCAGAGACAAACCACTGAGGATGTCACCCAGACGGGACGAAACGTCTGCAACACAAATTCCCAGCTTGGCGAACAGAACCACAACATCAGTCCTAAATAGCCTACCCTTAAACTGTGAATCCTTGGTCAGTGGGAAGATCCTTCCTGCGACTACCCTGTCTAGTCCAGCTAGAAATTTATATCTCCACAAGATCTCCATTAAAGATCCCCATTCAGAGCAGAAGAGATTAAGGAATGATTTGATGTATAAGGTTTTATAAATTATTAAGTATAGCTAGGAAGAATCGGGCCAGTATTTATATAGCACCTGACTTGGACTCCAAGTCCAAGAAGTATTTTTAAAATGTGGTTTTACTGTAGTAATGTTTGCAGATGTGACTGCCAATTTAGACAGTGGCAAATTATGCCAATTCCTAGGGAATTTGATTTTTAGTGATAGGATGAATGTTAGCAAGGACGCTGGAAGCACTCTCTCATATTTCATATAGTATCCCTTGGGATAAGTGATTGAGTGTTTTCATGACTTAGCTGAAGTCAACACCTCTGACAATGCAGCTCTCTCTCCGTTTTGCACTGAAGGATCAGCCTAGGTAACATGCCTCTGAAATTGGTCTTAAATCAATAACTTTCTGAATCCAAAGCCTGGATGCAACGACTTTTTAAAAAGAGGCTGACACCTGGGGAAGGGAAAGATTTTGTTAAAAAAATCTACCTACAGCACATGGACTGCAATGACTCAGGAACGCAACTCATCACTGCCTTCTGAAGGGCACCTAGGGTCAGACCCTAGTCACCAGCCCAGCCAATGATGGCCACATCCGACAAATGTTCTTTTTTCAAAAATCTTTATCTGTGGTTTGACCCACAATGCCCTTAGGGAGGCACTTCTATAATTTTGACCCAGCGACAGTGAAGGAACGGTGGTATATTTCCAAGTCAGGATGGTGAGTGGCTTGGTGGGGAACTTGAAGGTGGTGGTGTTTCCATATATCTGCTGCCTCTGTCCTTCTGGTTGGAAGTGGTCATGGGTTTGGAAAGTCTGCCTGAGATCTTTGGTGAATTTCTGCCATACATCTTGTAGATGGTACACACTGCTGTTGCTGAGTGTCAGTGGAGAGGGACTAGATGCTTGAGGATGTGGTGCCAATCAAGCAGGCTGCTTGTCTTGGGATGGTGCCTAGTTTCTTGAGCATTGTTGGAGCTGCACTCATTCAGGCAAATGTGGAGTATTCCATCACACTCCTGACTTGTTTTTAAAGGGAATCAATCAATCCCTCCAGACTAAGAGTAAAGGCTTCAGGTGGTGTGGAAATCGTACCTCTATGCACCAGCACTGTGTAGAAGATTCAACAAAACACATTAAGTTCAAAACAGCCCTCTGAACTATAACCTTTATATCGTCTTCACACCAGGTATTCCTCAATCATGCCAGCCCATACTGTCTCCATGCCAACCTATGCCCCTATACCTACCAGCTGGCCCTTTATAGCTGCTCTGCGAAATTCAGGTCAACAAATGCCTACCCACACTCCTAAACTTACCACCTTTTACCATTCCATCTACTGGGCCAGCTTATCCAGTGTCCACCATGAGTAGACCCTGGACCCATAAGACTTCGGAGCAGAAGAAGGCCATTCAGCCCATCAAGTCTGCTCTGCCATTCAATGCGATCCTGGCTGATCCAACAATTCTCAACTTCATTTCCTTGACTTTTCTCCATAACCCTTGAATCCTTTACTGATTAAAATCTGTCTGTGTCCAATTTGAATACACTTAATAGCCCAGTCTGGAGAACCCTCTGCAGTAAAGAATTCCACAGATTCACTACCCTCTGAGAGAAACAGTTCCTTGTCACTTTCCTAAGAACCTTGTGCATGTCAATAAGGTTGTCTCTCGTTGCAAGTTTTTGCCCACCCTTAACCTGATTTGATTCATTATTGTCACATGTGCCTAGGTACAGTGAAAAGTGTTGTTTTGCATGTAAAACAGGCAGATCATACTGTACAAAAGTGCACGAGGGTAATGGAACAGGGCGAGGAATACAATGTAATGGCTGCAGAGAAGGTGGACAAAAAGCGAGATTAACATTAAGTTTAAAATTTGAGAGGTCTATTCAGAAATCTAATAACAGCAGGGAAGAAACTAGTCTGAATCTGTTGGTCTGTATGTTTAAGCTTTTAAATCTCCTGCCACGCTGGGCACAAGAGGTTGGAAGAGATTATAACCAGCATGGGAGGGGTCTTCGATGATGTTGGCTGCCTCCCTGAGGCAGTGAGAACTGTAGATGCAGTCAATGGTTAGAAGGTTGGCTTGCGTAATGGTCTGGGCTGCATTCACAAATCTCTAATTTCTTATGGTCCTGGGCAGAGCAATTGCCATACCAAGCTGTGATGCATCCAGATTGCATGTTTTCCATGGCGGATCTATAAAAATTGGTAAGAATCTTTATGGACATGCTGAATTTCCTTAGTCTCCTGAGGAAGTAAAGTGTAGTTGTGCTTTATTGACTGGTACATCAATGTGGTTAGACTAGGACAGATTGTTGGTGATTGTCATTCCTAAGAATTTGATGTTGTTGACCATCTCCACCTTAGAGTTTAGTGTGTGGTGCTGGAAAAGCACAGCAGGTCAGACAGCATCCGAAGAGCAGGAGAATCAACATTTTGGGCAAAAGCCCTTCAGGAATGAGGCTGTGAGGGGAGGGGGTGGTGAGATAAATGGGAGGGGGGTGGGGTTGGGGTAAGGTAGCTGAGAGTGGATGGAGGTGGGGGTAATGGTGATAGGTCGGAGAGGAGGGTGTGGGACAGGTCATGAGGATGGTGCCGAGTTGGAAGGTTGGAACTGGGGTAAGGTGGGGAGGGGAAATGAGGAAACTGGTAAGATCCACATTGATGCCCTGGGGTTGGAGGGCCCCAAGGCAGAAGAGGAGGTGTTCTTCCTCCAGGCATGGGGTGGTAAGGGAGTGGTGGCGGAGGAGGCCCAGGACCTGCATGTCCTTGGCAGAGTGGGAAGGGAAGTTGAAGTGTTTGGCCACGGGTGGTGGGGTTGGTTGGTGTCACTCCACCTTAGCACCACTGATGCAGGCCAGGGGTATTCCTTCCACCTTGCTTCCTGAAGTAAATGACTAACCTTTTTATTTTGCTGATGTTGAGGGAGAGATTATTATCTCTACACCGTGCCACCAAGCACTCTATTTCTTTCCTGTATTTCTGTCTTGTCATTGTTTGATATCCAGCTTACAAAGGTGGTGTCATCAGTGAACTGGTAGATGGAGTTAGAATGAAATTTGGCTATACAGTCATGAGTGTATGGGGAGTATAGTAAGTGGCTGAATACACAGCCTTGTGAGGCAGTGGTGCTGAGGATTATTGTGGAAGAAATGTCACATATTCTTATTGATTGCGGTCTGTGGGTCAGGAGGTCAAAGATCCCGTTGCAGAGGGCGGAGCAGAGATCTTGGTCTTGGAGTTTGCAGATTAGTTTGGTTGGAATTATGATGTTAAAGGCAGAGCTGTAGTCGATAATTCGGAGCCCAGCCTGTCTATATCCACAGCAAACTCATCGTATTACCCTCATCATTTGCCTTCAGACCTACTCTTGTGTCACATACTGATTTTAAAAGAAGTAAATTTCCATTATGTCAATGTATTTCAGACTTCACTGTATTAGCAAAAATACCCCTGCTCATTTAAAATACATTTACTAAATTTAAATTCCTTCACTTCATAAAAACAAAAAAGTAATTCAACTACAATGAGCGTTGAAATTCAAAGTTGCACATCAGAGTCCAAAATTACTTGTGGCTGTCAAATTGTGAAATGGAAATCGCCCCACTATCATAACATAGCCTTATGAAATCAGTCAGATGGTACTAATCCAGTAATGCAAATCTTTGAGTTGGTAGCAACCACATTGAAATGGAACACTTTATTTTTCAACTCTGTGGACATCTTTCCTACAAAGATTAAAAGGTTAAAAAGATATAAAGGAACTTTGACTGGTCTCTTCACCAGTTTGGCACGTCTTTTATAATTTGACGGTTTGATGCCTACATTAATTTATGCACTTGTTTCCACACAGTCTCAAAGAGCACCTGGCATCTCTCAATCAGTTACCTTACCTGTCCAAAAGGGCTGATTTATTGCTGTAAGGGTTCCATACTCCACCTCTTTCAAAGGTGTCCTGGAGCCGATCTAAAGAGGTACCTGGTCATACAAAGGAGCTCCTGACCTACTCATACCTTGTCCTGTTCTGCACATTCTGGGGTACGTACACTTGCCTCACCAACCACACAAGGACAGGAGACTGCTCAACCAAATTCCCAGCCCCATGAAGATAACAAAGGCCTTGTACAGGGGCATTCTTCGGGATTTCTGAGAATTTCTGCTGTTTTTCTTTCCATGAACGAAAGGCCATACCTTACAATCAAACATTGCAGTAAAATTTCTATCTAACTATTAAATTGAACATTTTAAACTGTGTTTCAATTCAGTCTGTGGTTTATTTCAAAGCCACTTGTGACTGGGATACACCCTGTGTTGTTGCCTCCTCCATCAGGCAGTGAACCAAGCCCAGAGACTGAAAGAGGCAGATTTAGGGGGATTGTTAAAATGTTTGTTCATGCAATGGAACCAGTGAATGCTGAAGAGCTCCTTCAAAACTGACTTATTAAAAATTGATGAAGGCATCACTGGCTGGGCCATCATTTATTACCCATCCTTAACTGCCCCTGAGAAGGTGGTGGTGAGCTGCCTTCTTGAACCACTGTTATCCATGTGCCACAATGCCCTTGGGAAGGGAATCCCAGGATTTTGATGCAGTGACATTAAAGAAGTGGTGATATGTTTCCAAGTCAGGATGTTGAGTGACTTGGAGAGGAACTTGCAGGTGTGGTGTTCCCATATATCTGCTGCCTTTCTTCTAGACGAAAGTGGTCGTGGTTTTAGACGGTGCTGTTTTGGTGAATTTCTGCAGTGCATCCTGTAGATGCTGTCACAGCAGAAAGGCTGGTGATGGTGGTCTGCCCTCATTCTTATCCTACACTCACATACTTTGCTGGAAAGAGAAATGCTGGCCAGAATCTTGGAATCGGGTCCTGCCCCCAAGTCATCCTGAGTCAGCAGAAATTCAGGCCATATGATGTAAAGCAGAAATCAGGAGAGTGTTTCCTTTGTACAGAAAGTGTGATGCTGGAGGAGTCACTATCAAAATTCAACATTTGAGGGTCAGTTTGCCAGGGTATCTAAAGGAATTAGGAATAAAGGGATGAGTTATACTGCATATTGTCAAGGTTAAACACGAACACAGTCTGTTGTTACAAAATGACTTCTTCTTGTTTCACTGTTATAATGTACTGACACCAGTTCCCAGTGCTTTTGTTAACAGCACAGAGGCTTATTACAAATAATCTTGTAATTTTTCCTTTATAAATATTTATCTAATTCCCTTTTGAAAGTTATGATTGAATCTGCTTACAATTCTCTTTCTGGCAGTACCTTCCTGAATGTGATAACTCACTTGGATGAATATTGTCCAGGAAATATTAAGACACTTGGATTTGATACATTGTATGTTGCAGGTAGTTACATAATGGAGATCCACATGTAAATCAGTAATGATTTAAACACTCAAGGGAGTGGGAATGTTTAAAAAGAGAACAGAGGTCAATAGTTTTTTTCTGTCTCAGTCTGCTCGTTTGTTGCTGCTGCTGCTTTTCAAACTGCAATCCACTTCAAACCTGGTGGTCACCTCTGGGTCTTAAGAACATTAGAACGAGAAGCAGGAGTAGGCTATCTGTCCCCTTGAGCCCTGCTCCACCATTCAATAAGATCTTTTTGTGGACTCAGTTCCACTTACCCGCCCACTCACCATAACCCTGAATTCTTTCACTCACTGTTTAAAAATCTATCTTTGCCTTAAATTGCGTCATTGGGCAGGGATTTACACGGATTCACAACTCCTTGGATGAAGTAGTTCCTCCTCAACTCAGTCCTAAACCTGCTCCTTCCTATTTTGAAGCTACTTCTTTCTAGTAACAAAAATAATGGTAATAATTATCAGTCAATCTCCACTGATAATGGATTACCATCTTTCTATCTGTTGAAGGATGCCTCCATTGCGCTGGAAGCTGGAGTCGGAGCTAGGGCCAGGATTTCTACCTCAGCACACTTGTCAGCAAAGGTGGAGGTGATGGTGGGTGGGATTAAAAATGGGACTGAGAGTTCTGAAATGAACGGGTGTTTCAGAAATGAGGGACATGAGAAGATCAGGGAAAGTGAGTGATCAGTTACTGAGAATCGAGCTTTCTGTCATCATGAAAATGAACTGAACAGTGTTTCAGAGATCGAAACTTACCGTCTTGGAAGATTGACTGGATTGTGCATTAGAACTCAACCAAGGTTCAGATAGGAGTGAGGTATACAGAGATTTATAAAGCAAATTAGTTCAAGGGCTGTTCACCCCTAATTACATAGATTCCACTATCACTGATCAATCCTTTCCCAGCCAATCATCATCTCACCATGGGAGAGTGTCTCCTTTAGCAGATGGTGTTTAAGATAGTCATGAACTGACAATAAATTTGAAGAATTTTTATCCCTCCATTTGAACAGCTCTACCAAAACTTTACTTCTGGTGCAATCCCAGCTGCTCTGAGAGTGACTAGACTTTCTGCTTAATGGACAGCAACCATTTGGACTGTCTTGTTCAATATTTTTTCCAGCAGTTTGATATAGTCTTCATCTTGCCAGCTCAGATCTAGCAGGATACAATCAAAAAGGAGAACCCCTACAGGGTACAGGTACAGATAGGCCATTCAGCCCGTTAGGTTGAAATTGACCCTCTGAAGAGCACCCCAGCCAGCCCCAACCACCCCCTCTCCGCAACAACCCTATCACCCTGCACCTAACCTGCACATCCTCCAACTGTGGGAGGAAACCCATGCAGACACAGGGAGAACATGCAAACTCCACACAGACAGTCACCCGAGGCTGGAATTGAACCCGGGTCCCTGGCACTGTGAGGCAGCAGCGCTAACCACTGAGACTGATCTGGAACATTGCAGCTAGTTTCTGTTGTTTTGGTTCAGTCATTCCACATATTGAGCTTTGCTGGGCTAAAAGTTTATGGTTATTGTTCATTTCATTGGATAAAGGTGGACATTTCAATACGCGATGTTAATTAATTATTATCTTGGTACCAAGAAACATTTGCTTCCTTGAAGTTACTGTATTTGTAAATTATACTTATAACTTGTATTATACTTATAATTATACTTATAAATTGTATTTAGAAATAGTGCTGCAGTC
Source organism: Chiloscyllium plagiosum (assembly GCF_037043375.1). Lineage (NCBI taxonomy): Eukaryota > Metazoa > Chordata > Chondrichthyes > Orectolobiformes > Hemiscylliidae > Chiloscyllium > Chiloscyllium plagiosum. The sequence continues at coordinate 52,194,108 of NW_028270164.1, read as the reverse complement.
ACTGACTAGGCATAACCTCTTGCGCTTGAATGTTTTAGTTACTCAGGAGCCAACAACAATATTCCGATTGCCTGGATACAGGCCTAGCAGCTCCGTCCTATCCCATGGAGACACCTTCCAAACTTGGAGTCAAGTGCAATCGATGGGAACGACGATAGGTGGAAGAGGAGAGGTGGCACCATTTCAAAGGTTCCAGGTTCACACAGGTATGTCCCAAAGAGCACGGTCACCTCAACCCTGCACCAACCAGACAATCAACACCTACTGAAACCAAATGGACATTTACATCAATACTCGGACTTACCAGACAGTTTCCTGCGAACTGTTGGTCCAAAAGCAAAATTGAAGAATTTATCAATAATGCCAAAATGGTTGCAATTTCAGCACAGACGTAGCCCGTGATGTCAGCCAGTCAGGATGGGACAGGATGTAGGAAAGCCCAGCAGCAGTGGCACTGAAGCGAGGCGAGGCAGAGGCTGGGGCTCATAAGGGGGCAGGGGCAAAGGCCGGGAGTGAGTGTACGGGAGAGGTGTGTACCCAGAGAAGAAGTGATCGGAGATGACTGCACCAAAATTGGGAGTGGGAAAGGGGCCTGCGCCGGAAGCAGGAGTCTGAAAAGGACCTGCACCGGGAGAGGGAAAGAGACCTGCACCCGGAGTAGGATTGGGAAAGGGGCCTACACCAGAAGTGGGAGTGGGAAAGGGGCCTGCACTGGGAGTGGGAAAGGGGCCTGTACCAGGAGTGGGAAAGGGGCCTGCAATAGGAGTGGGAAAGGGGCCTGCACCGGGATTGGGAAAGGGGTCTGCAACAGGAGTGGGAAATGGGTCTGCACCGGGAGTGGGAGAGGGGCCTGCACCGGGAATGGGAAAGGGGCCTGTACCAGGAGTGGGAAAGGGGCCTGCAATAGGAGTGGGAAAGGGGCCTGCACCGGGATTGGGAAAGGGGCCTACACCAGAAGTGGGAGTGGGAAAGGGGCCTGCACCGGGAGTGGGAAAGGGGCCTGTACCAGGAGTGGGAAAGGGGCCTGCAATAGGAGTGGGAAAGGGGCCTGCACCGGGATTGGGAAAGGGGCCTGCACCGGGGTGGGAAAGGGGTCTGCAACAGGAGTGGGAAAGGGGCCTGGACCGGGAATGGGAGAGAGGCCTGCACCAGGAGTGGGAAAGGGGCCTGCACCGGGAGTAGGAAAGGGGCCTGCACCAGGAGTGGAAAGGGGCCTGGACCGGGAATGGGAGTGGGGCCTGGACCAGGAGTGGGAAAGGGGCCTGCACCAGGAGTGGAAAGGGGCCTGGACCGGGAATGGGAATGGGGCCTGCACCGGGAGTCAGAAAGGGGCCTGGAGTGGATGTGGAAGTGGGAAAGGGGCCTGGACTAAGAGTAGGAGTGAGGAGAGAGGGGCGAGGGGCACACTGGGAGTAGGGGGAGGAAAGGCCAGAAGTGGAACCAGCCAGTCTCCATTTGTCCATATTGTGCATTAGATTTTTAAATAAATTATAAAGATAATTTTCCTGAACATAGACTCCCTGCAGCACCACGAGACTGGCTGCTGCTGGGGAAAATTGATGTAGGTGTTCAGGTCGATTGTACCCTGAAGATGGCAGCGCAAGTCAATGAAAGGAGCCTAACAGGGAAGGCAGATGAACTCAGGGCATGGTTTTGGAACATCGGACTAAGATATCATAGCAATTACAGAAACATGGCTCAGGGATGGGCAGGACTGGCAGCTTAATGTTCCAGGATACAAATGCTACAGGAAGAATAGAAAGGGAGGCAAGAGAGGAGGGGGAGTGGCGTTTTTGATAAGGGATAGCATTACAGCTGTGCTGAGGGAGGATATTCATGGAAATACATCCAGGGAAGTTATTTGGGTGGAACTGAGAGATAAGAAAGGGATGATCACCTTATTGGGATTGGTTTATGGACCCCCTAACAGTCAGATGTAAATTGAGAAACAAATTTGTAAGGAGATCTCCACTATCTGTAAGAATAATAGGGTAGTTATGGTCGGGGATTTTAACTTTCCAAACATAGACTAGGACTGCCATAGTGTTAAGGGTTTAGATGGAGAGGAATTTGTTAAGTTTGTACAAAAAAATTTCTGATTCAGTACGTGGATGTACCGACAAGAGAAGGTGCAAAACATGACCTACTCTTGGGAAATAAGGCAGGGCAAGTGACTGAGGTGTCAGTGGGGGAGCACTTTGGGGCCAGCAAAAATAAGTCTATTAGATTTAAAATAGTGATGAAAAAGGATAGACCAGATCTAAAAGTTGAAGTTCTAAATTGGAGAAAGGCCAATTTTGAAGGTATTAGGCAAGAACTTTCGAAAGCTGATTGGGGCAGATGTTCGTAGATACAGGTACGGCTGGAAAATGGGAAGCATTCAGAAATGAGATAACGCGAATCCAGAGAAAGTATATTCCTGTCAGGGTGAAAGGAAAGGCTGGTAGGTATAGGGAATGCTGGGTGATGAAAAAAATTGAGGGTTTGGATAAGAAAAAGAAAGAAGCATATGTTAGGTATAGACAGATCGGTTGAATCCTTAGAAGAGCATAAAGGCAGTAGGAGTATACTTAAGAGGGAAATCAGGAGGGCAAAAAGGGAACATTAGATAGCTTTGGCAAATAAAATTAAGGAGAATCCAAAGGGTTTTTACAAAGACATTAAGGACAAAAGGGTAACTAGGGAGAGAATAGGAGCCCTCAAAGATCAGCAAGGCGGCCTTTGTGTGGAGCCACAGAAAATGGGGGAGATACTAAATGAGTATTTTGCATCAGTATTTACTGTGGAAAAGAATATGGAAGATATAAAATGTAGGGAAATAGATGGTGACACTTTGCAAAATGTCACAGAGGAGGAAGTGCTGGGTGTCTTGAAATGGGTAAAGGTGGATAAATTCTCAGGACCTGATCAGGTGTACCCTAGAACTCTGTGGGAAGCTAGGACTCTTGCTGAGATATTTGTATCATCGATAGTCACAGGTGAGGTGCCAGAAGACTGCAGGTTGGCTAACGTGGTGCCACTGTTTAAGAAGGACATGAAATACAAGCCAGGGATCTATAGGCCAGTGAGCCTGACATCGGTGGTGGGCAAGTTGGTGGAGGGAATCCTGAGGGACAGGATATACATGTATTTGGAAAGGCAAGGACAGATTAGGGATAGTCAACATGGCTTTGTGCATGGGAAATCATGTCTCACAAACTTGATTTGAGTTTTTTGAAGAAGTAACAAAGATGATTGATGAGGGCAGAGCGGTAGATGTGATCTATATGGACTTTAGTAAGGCATTTGACAAGGTTCCCCATGGGAGACTGGTTAGCAAGTTTAGATCTCATGGAATACAGGGAGAACTAGCCACTTGGATACAGAACTGGCTCAAAGGTAGAAGACAGAGGGTGGTGGTGGAGGATGGTTTTTCAGACAGGAGGCCTGTGACCAGTGGAGTGCCACAAGGATCGGTGCTGGGCCCTCTACTTTTTGACATTTACATAAATGATTTGGATGCAAGCATAAGAGGTACAGTTAGTAAGTTTGCAGATGACACCAAAATTGGAGGTGTAGTGGGCAGCGAAGAAGGTTACCTCAGATTACAACAGGATCTTGACCAGATGGGCCAATGGGCTGAGAAGTGGCAGATGGCCTCTATTCCTGATGAAGGGCGTTTGCCCAAAATGTCAATTTTCCTGCTTCTTGGATGCTGCCTAACCTGCTGTGCTTTTCCAGCACCACTCTGGCAGATGGCGTTTAATTTAGATAAATGTGAGTTGCTGCATTTTGGGAAAGCAAATCTTAGCAGGACTTATACACTTAATGGTAAGGACCTAGGGAGTGTTGCTGAACAAAGAGACCTTGGAGTGCAGGTTCTTGCTCCTTGAAAGTGGAGTCGCAGGTAGATAGGATAGTGAAAGCGGCGTTTGGTATGCTTTCCTTTATTGGTCAGAGTATTGAGTACAGGAGTTGGGAGGTCATGTTGCGGCTGTTCAGGAGATTGGTTAGGCCACTGTTGGAATATTGCGTGCAATTCTGGTCTCCTTCCTATCGGAAAGATGTTGTGAAGCTTGAAAGAGTTCAGAAAAGATTTACAAGGATGTTGCCAGGGTTGGAGGATTTCAACTTTAGGGAGGGGCTGAACAGGCTAGGGCTGTTTTCCCTGGAGCGTCAGAGGTTGAGGGGTGACCATATGAAGGTTTTCAAAATCATGAGGGGCATGGATAGAGTAAATAGACAAAGTCTTTTCCATGGGGTCGGGGAGTCCAGAACTAGAGGGCATAGGTTTAGGGTGAGAGGGGAAAGATATAAAAGAGACCTAAGGGGCAACTTTTTCACACAGAGGGTGGTACGGGTATGGAATGAGCTGCCAGAGGAAGTTGTGGAGGCTGGTACAATTGCAACATTTAAAATGCATTTGGATGGGTATATGAATAGGAAGGGTTTGGAGGGATATGGGCCGGGTGCTGGCAGGTGGGACTAGATTGGGTTGGGATATATGGACGGGTTGGACTGAAGGGTCTGTTTCCGTGCTGTACATCTCTATGACTCTATTTGTGGAGGGAGAAATTCTGTAACTGTTCACCCAGCCAGTGGTGCCCACGTCCCTGAATTTTAAGCACATTCAGGTATTGAGCCTTTCATGTTATCCTTTCATTAGTCTTCTCAAATCCAATCCTGAATATTTGTGTACTCTCTCTTTGCCCCTCGCTACCATTATCTGAGCCTCATGTCCCATGTTGCTATGTTACTGTCTACCTTTGCCTCTAGCCTTGGATATACCTCATCTTTCTAAATTTGATCCCTAATCTTCACTATTTAATTTAAAGCCCTCTCTGCTTCTCTAGGTGTGTGATTTGCTTGCCCAAAATCTTTTAAAAAAAAATTCATTCATGCACTGAGGGCTTCCCTGCTCGGCCAGTATTTATTGCCCATCCCAAATTGCCCAGAGTACAGTTAAGAGTCAGTCACATCGCTGTGGGTCTGAAGTCACATGTCAGCCAGTTCAGGTAAGGATGGCAGTTTCCTTCACAAACAGGCATTAATGAACCAGATGGGATTTCCCCACAGTCAGCAATGAATTTGTGGTCTTCATTAGACTCTTAATTCCAGATACTTATTGAATTCAAATTTAATAAATCTGCCATGGTGGGATTTGAACTTGGGTCCCCAGAATAACACCACCAGGCCATTGCCTCCCACATATGTACGACACACTTTCCTCAGTACCAGTACCTGCTTCTCCCCAGCCGTCTTTCAGTCAAATACTTATCTCTCTAATTTGATGAACTCTATGTCAATTTGTATGCAGTTCAGTAATAATCCAAAAATTATGATCTTTGAGGTTTTGCTTTTCAATTTCTTGCCTTCCACCATACTTTCTCTGTAATGCTGCATCTCCCTGTGTAAGAAGGCTGTCCATGGTGAGACATCTCTATAAAGACATCCTCAATAGTGAGACTGTCTTGTGAGATGAGATCCTGATAGTGAGAATCTCTAAGTGAAAGTGGTCCATGATGATTAGAGTCTCCTAATAGAAGATTATAAGAGAGGGATAAACCAATCTTGGCTAACCAAGGAAATTAAGGAGAAAATAAAGTTGAAAGAAAACTCATATAAAGAGGCAAAAGTCAGTAGAAACCCAATAAACACAAAGATGATAAAGAGAGACAAAATAAACTATGAGGATAAGCTAGCGAGTAATATAAGAACTGACAATCAGAGTTTGTTTAAATATATTTTAAAAAGAAAGAGAGAGGTCAAAGAAAACATAGACCTTAGAAAATGAATCTGGGGAGACGGTTATGGGGAACAGGGAAATGACAGAGGAGTTCAAACATTAAATATTTTGCATCAGTCTTTACGGTGGAAGATACTTTGAACATTCCATTAATATTTAATAATTCAAGGGAAGAATTAAGTGCTATCATGAACATTAAAGATATAGTATTAAACAAACTCCTGGAACTGAAGGCAGATATGTCCCCAGCCCTGAAGGATCCTAAAAGAAGTAGCCACAGAGACAGTAAATGCATTGGTTGTAATCTTCCAAAAGTCCTTGGATTCTGGAGGAGTACCAGAGGGTTAGAAGCTGTCAATGTGACATCCCTATTCAAAAAGGGAGGGGGGCAATGAAAGCGGTCACTGGAGGCCAATTCGTCTAACATTTATCCTTGGAAAAGTATTGGGATCGATTGTTAAGAGAGTAATAGCAACACATTTGTAAAATCATAATCTAATCAAGCAGAGTTGGCTCAATGAAAAGGAAATTCAGATTGACTAATTTGTTCGAGTTCTCCATAAAAGTCTCAACCAGAGTGGACAGAGGGGAATCAATCGGTGCATGTTTATTTGGACTTCCAGAAGGCGTTTGACAAGGTCCCTCACAATAGGTTAAGTGATAAGATAAGAGCCCACAGTGTTGGTGGAGGTAGTTTATTGGCAAGGATAGAGAATTGATCTTGGGCAGGTAACAGTGAGTGGAGATAAAGGGTTCTTTTTCAGATTGGCAACCTGTGACCAGTGACATTCTCCAGGGATCAGTGCCGGGACGTAACTGTTTACAATGTATATTAATGACTTGGAGGAAGAAAGTGAATGTTTGGAGTTAGATTTACAGGCAGCGCAAAAATAGTTGGAAAGGCAATTTGTGAAGGGGATACAAACAACTTACAGAGAAATATTGATAGGTGAAGTAAGTGGGAAAAAGGTTGGCAAATGGAGTATAATGTGGGAAAATGTGAAGTTAATTTTGGAAGGGAGAAGAAAAGAACAGGGTGCCATCTAAATGGAGAAAACTTGTAGAAGGCTGCAACACAAAGGGACTTGAGGGTACTGCATACAAAACACAAAGGTATGGTAGGGAACCGGACACATGGAATATTGGCCTTTATTTCAACGGGGTTTGAGTCTAAGAGTAGGGAAGTCTTACTGCAACTGTACAAGGTGCTGGTGAGACCACATCTGGAGTACTGTGAGCAACTTTGGTCCCTTTATTTGAAGGAAAGATATTAATTCATGGAGGCAGTTCAGAGAATGTTCAGTTGGATGATCCCTGGTATGGAGGATTGTCTTAGGAGCAGAGGTGAAATTGGTTGGGGCTCTACTCACTGGACTTTAGAAGAATGAGTGGTAATCTCATTGAAACATAGAGGATTGGTAGGGGGTTAAATGCTGAGAGAATGTGTCCCCTTGTGGGAAAGTCGAGGACCAGAAGGCATCATCTCAGAATTAAGGGTGCCAATCTAAGATTGAGATGAGGAGGAATTTCTTCTCAGGATTGAGACTCTTTGGAACTTCTTGTGTATATTTAAGACTGAAATAATGAGATTCATCATCAGTTGGGTATTATGGGGAAAACACTGGAAAGTGGACGTGAGGAATGCCAGATCAGTCATGATCCTGTTGAGTAGTGAAGCAGGCTCGAGGGGCCGAATGGCCTACTGCTTTTCCTATTTTTTTATAGTTTCATTGTCTTAAAGAAATACGCGATGGTAAAAGTCCCACTGTAAGAGGGTTTTTGATGCTGAGATTCCCTCTATGAATGAGTCCCTGGTGGGAAGCAATTTCTGTAAAGGGTTTCTGATTGCAAAATGATTCCAGCACAGCAAGAGGCCCACACAGTGTTTATATTTCATATCACTTCTGTTCATCTAATCCTATCAACATCATCTTCAATCCTTTTGTCCCTCATCTAGCTGACACTTAAAAACATTTTCATATTTATCTTAATCAGTCTCTGTGGTTGTGTGTTCCACATTTGCAATACTCGTTGGTGAAGGTACTTTCCCTAAATTCCTGTTAGAGTTGTTAGTGCCTGCCTTAGGTTTAAGGCATCTGGTTCTGGCCTTCCGTACACCATCACACCCTTTAAATCTTCAAATTATTAGCACATCCCAGAATCTCCTATTTTCTAGAGAAAAGAGTTTCAGCCTGTTCATTAATTCCTTCTGGATATAATGTTTGATATCCTTTTTAGAGTTTGGAAGCCAGAGCTGTCTCCAGTATTCTAAGTGTGGTTTAACCAAGGCTTCACACAGAACACAACGTAAACCTCTCTGCTTTTCAAAGTCTCTGCCTCAAGAATTTGTTTAGTTCTGAAGAAGGTTCACTATCCCTAAAATAATTTCTCTCCACGTTTGCTGCCAGATCTGCTGGGTTTTTCCAACAATTCCTGTTTTCGTTTCTGATTTCCAGCATCCAAAGTTCTTTGGGATTGTTTTCTTTTAAATATATTAGGTGTCTCTCTCTCCCATTCCTCCCTCTCCCATTCCTCTCTCTCCCATTCCTCTCCCATTCCTCTCCCTCCCATTCCTCCCTCTCCCATTCCTCCCTCTCCCATTCCTCTCCCTCCCATTCCTCTCTCTCCCATTCCTCTTTCTCCCATTCCTCTTTCTCCCATTCCTCTTTCTCCCATTCCTCCCTCTCCCATTCCTCCCTCTCCTATTCCTCCCTCTCCTATTCCTCCCTCTCCCATTCCTCTCTCTCCCCCCATTCCTCCCTCTCCCATTCCTCTCCCTCCCATTCCTCTCCCTCCCATTCCTCTCCCTCCCATTCCTCTCTCTCCCATTCCTCTCTCTCCCATTCCTCCCTCTCCCATTCCTCTCTCTCGCATTCCTCTCTCTCGCATTCCTCTCCCTCCCATTCCTCTCTCTCCCATTCCTCTCTCTCCCATTCCTCTCCCTCCCATTCCTCTCCCTCCCATTCCTCTCCCTCCCATTCCTCTCCCTCCCATTCCTCTCTCTCCCATTCCTCTCTCTCGCATTCCTCTCCCTCCCATTCCTCTCTCTCCCATTCCTCTCTCTCCCATTCCTCTCCCTCCCATTCCTCTCTCTCCCATTCCTCTCTCTCCCATTCCTCTCTCTCCCATTCCTCTCCCTCCCATTCCTCTCCCTCCCATTCCTCTCCGTCCCATTCCTCTCCGTCCCATTCCTCTCCCTCCCATTCCTCTCCCTCCCATTCCTCTCCCTCCCATTCCTCTCCCTCCCATTCCTCTCCCTCCCATTCCTCTCTCTCCATTCCTCCCTCTCCCATTCCTCTTTCTCCCATTCCTCCCTCTCCCATTCCTCCCTCTCCCATTCCTCTCTCTCCCATTCCTCCCTCTCCCATTCCTCTCTCTCCCATTCCTCTCCCTCCCATTCCTCTCCCTCCCATTCCTCCCTCTCCCATTCTTCTCTCTCCCATTCTTCTCTCTCCCATTCCTCTCCCTCCCATTCCTCTCCCTCCCATTCCTCTCCCTCCCATTCCTCTCTCTCCCATTCCTCCCTCTCCCATTCCTCTTTCTCCCATTCCTCCCTCTCCCATTCCTCTCTCTCCCATTCCTCTCTCTCCCATTCCTCTCTCTCCCATTCCTCTCCCTCCCATTCCTCTCCCTCCCATTCCTCTCCCTCCCATTCCTCTCCCTCCCATTCCTCCCTCTCCCATTCCTCCCTCTCCCATTCCTCCCTCTCCCATTCCTCTCCCTCCCATTCCTCCCTCTCCCATTCCTCCCTCTCCCATTCCTCCCTCTCCCATTTCTCCCTCTCCCATTCCTCCCTCTCCCATTCCTCTCTCTCCCATTCCTCCCTCTCCCATTCCTCCCTCTCCCATTCCTCTCTCTCCCATTCCTCTCTCTCCCATTCCTCCCTCTCCCATTCCTCCCTCTCCCATTCCTCCCTCTCCCATTCCTCCCTCTCCCATTCCTCTCTCTCAGAAACATATTTCCTAAAGAATGCACAGCCTCCTTACTCTTGACATCAAAGTGTATAATTTCGCACATAGTTATTTTTGAGTATGTTTTCCAGTTATATGTCCATTCTGACGTTATTAATGTCTTCCTGTATTTTATGGCAGTTATTATCTACATTAACTAATCCCTATCTCAGTAATTGCTTTGAACTCTCTGCTGTTCCCTCTTTAGTAGTCATCTTGCTATCTCTGCTATTACTTGTTCACTCATTCCACATGTACACATTCTAGTCACCAGCTTACCATTAAACGAATTCCGAAAATCCTAATCAATCATGTATCCAACATCAGCCGTATTCATTTTTTCAGTAGGTTAGGTTTAAGCACAGTCTTCCCTTTTGCAATGTGTGCTGACTATTCGTTATTATAATTCAGCTCCTGGATATTTTCTTGAATACATCTTTTATTCACGGATTCCATGACTTTCCAAGCACCAGTATTGAGCTGATTTAAAACTTGTTCTATCTTGCTTTCTCCATCTAAAGATTTCACATTAGAGGTCATTCTGGGATAGATGCTGTCTCTATTAATTTAATAATCATTACATGGAATGATTCCTGTTGTCTCTTGCTTTAACATGCATGTGTACAATTCAGCAGAACCAGAATCTTAACTTTGATTTCTCACCTACTATTTTGTCCCTTTCTACCTGAAATGTTTATAATTTTTTAAAATCGTTCCATTTAATGTCATATTCACAATGTCAGTCTCCCTGTAACTCTGTTAGTAGCATACTTGTGTTTAACTCACGGCCTGGGGACAAAAAAAAGCAAAGTTGCCAGTGCTGTGATGCAGTACCGAGGGAGTGCTGCCTGTTTGGGTGAGATGTTAAACTGAGCTCCCATGTTGGGTGAGCATGAGGGGTTCCATTTCAAAGAATAGCAGGAGTATTACCAATGGTGCCATCGCCAGTAATTCCCTTTCAATCAACATCACAAAAGACAGATTGTCGCTCAGTTGTTTGTGAGAGCTTTCTGTTCACAAATTGACTGCCACATTTCCCAACTTAGAACAGCATCTCTACTTCATTGACTGGGATATCGAATGGTTATGGAAAGCACCAGGTGGATGGAAATCTTTCTTTTTTTGTCTCAGTTAATTAATATTTCTGCCATTTCTCTTGCAGTAACCGAGAGTTTTGTCATACGTAGCTTTAGTGAGCGTATCCGTCACCTGGTTTTACTTTTGTCATTTATATGTCTGTGGAGCTCATTACAAATGCTTTTTATATTGATGGTTGCTTAACTTTGTAGTTTCACTGTGTCTTCCTCACTTTTTTTCTTGACTTCTTTTCCAACCTCCTCAAATATCCCTTTGCCACCTTCTCCTATGTCGTCAGTCTCTTTTCCTGTAGCTTCAATTTCACACATTTTGTTATTTATCCATTGTGTATTGTTCCTGGGTAGTCTGATCTTGATTTTTAGTTCAGTATAATTTCTTTGGCCACTAATAATTGCTCTGTTAAATATTCTGCACACTGCTCTCCTGCCATGTTTGAGCGTGTATATTTCTAAATTATTTCCCTCATTTCCTTCTCACCCCCTTATAATCAGTCCCCTCCTCACCAGTTTGTTAGTGTTGGCTTTGTCTTTCTCAGTCTTTATCGTTAAACCTCCTTGTGTTGTGGTTGTTATGATTGCTATTACCTCGATGTTTGGCTACAAAGACTTCTCTTATCTCTTCAGGTTCAGTTTTCTTCACTGGATCCAGCAGTGCTCTCTCTCTGTCATTGGGCTTTTTACCTACAGGGTAAGGAAGGAGACACTCTACTCCTTTACCACATCATATTCCCAGTTACTTTGGGAATAATTCAATCTCCCTTTAATGTTGTCTCCTTTACTAATTTCATATGTTTTTGCTACATATTTTATCTTTGATCTCCTTTCCACTATTAGCTACGCCATTGTAACCACTTTTCGCATGACCATTCCCTTGGCTTTTATTTCCAAATATCTGCAGTTTTGTTTCTAACCTGCTGTTAGTTATGTCGCTCTTCTCTCTCCTGCTGTTCTGTAATCCATGAGTAGCCCAGTTTCCCCTTTCTGTTCCTTCCCTTCCCTTCCGTTCCCTTCCCTTCCCTTCCCTTCCCTTCCCTTCCCTTCCCTGGCTGATCAGGTCATAACCAACAATTCTTATGTCAACAGGCCATGCAGCCACCTTTCAGGTGCTGTTGCTGCTGCTACATTGCAGAGCCCTGGTGGTATATTGGCAATGTTCACCTGTCTGAGTTTGGACTCTGTGTGCATTTCATCCAGTTTAACTCATCTTTTGCCATTGTTTATTCTGTTTTGAGCAGTCCTTTAAACTCTTGTTTTATAATTCATTTGTTCTTTGACACTTTATGTTAACACTGTTCACTTTGCTGTCATCTCCTAATTCTGATATCTTCAGGTTTAATTCATTTTCACCAGTTCCCTTTTCCACCTACCAAACCCACAACCACTTCTATCTAGAAGGACAAGGGCAGCAGATATATGGGAACACCACCCCCTGCAAGTTCCCCTCCCAGCCACTCACCATCCTGACTTTAAAATATGATTAGATTAGATTCCCAGAATGGAAACAGGCCCTTTGGCCCAACAAGTCCACACTGACCCATTCCCCTACCCTATATTTACCCCTGACTAATGCACCTAACACTATGGACAAGTTAGCATGGCCAATTCACCTAACCTGCACATTTTTGGACTGTGGGAGGAAACCGGAGCACCCAGAGGAAACTCACGCAGACACGGGGAGAATGTGCAAACTCCACACAGACAGTCGCCCAAAGCTGGAATGGAATCTGTGTCCCTGGAGCTGTGAGACCTTATATCTGTGTCGCTGGAGCTGTGAGACAGCAGTGCTAACCACTGTGCCACCGTGCCACCTTATATCGACGTTCCTTCAGTGTCGCTGGGTCAAAATCCTGGAATTCCCTCCCTAATGGCATTGTGGGTCTACTTATAGTAGGTGGACTGCATCTGTTCAAGAAGACAGCTCATCACTGCCTTCCTAACGGCGTCCAGGGATGGGCAATAAATGCTGGGCCAGCCAACAATACTCACATTCCATGAGCGAATTTGAAAAAAAACCTCCCACATATACAGCCCTGACACATTGCCATTTTGAATTTATTTGTTTATCTATTATTTAGGGTCTATAAATGCTTGCTTGAGATCTCGACTATGTTTCCGTGTTAGAGTTCAGGTTGATCTCATAGAAACATAGAAAACAGGAGCAGGAGTAGGCCATTCAGCCCTTCGGGTCTGCTCCACCATTGATGATGATCAGTCCCGTTCCCTCTTCCTCCCTGTACCACTTGATCCTTTTGCCCAAAGAACTATATGTAACTCCTTCTTGAACACATTCAATGTTGTGGTCTCAGCCACCTTCTGTGGTAGAGAAGTCCACAGGCTCACTACTCTCTGGGTGAAGATCTTTCTCCTCATCTCAGTCCTAAATGGCCTACCCTGTATCCTGAAATTGTGGCCCACCCACCCCAGTTCTGGATTCCCTGGACATCAGGAACATCCTTCCTATGTTTACCCTGTCGAGTCCCGTTAGAAACTTAAAGGTCTTGATGAGATCCCCCTCATTCTTCTAAACTCTAGTGAATATTGTGTCAATCGATTCAATCTCTCTCCATATGTCAGTCCTGCCAACCCAGGACTAATTACTAACTAATTATCGCTATTTATTTTATTGTACTCTTTATATATGTCAGCTTTTACTGTGACAAAACATCTAGAACCTGTTTGTTCTGAGTATATACAAATATTCTCCAACAAGTGATACAAATGACTGTCACATCTTCTCCCCATCCCTTGAAGGAGCTTGTATTTGAAGTTTCGTTTCCTGTTTTAGACAGGACTGCACCGCGAATTGTGAGCATTGTGCAGTGTCCGAGACCTGCCAGTGCGATGAGCTCACCGACGCCGATTCCCAGCAGTAAGCTGCACAACACTGAGGCCTTCCAGAATGGTCACTGGGAGGAACCACTAAACCTCTCCAACAGGTCAGAGGGGAAGAGGGGTCTTGACACATGCTCACTCCCTTCAGCATGGCAACCGCCAGTCACTGGGAAGATAGCAGGTGAGGCTTCTGAATATTGCGAGCTGTTTAGTGTCCATATGGTCAGCAGGATGTTACTAATTTAGTTTGTTGTATTTATCTGAGAGTCCAGATTAATTTTGTAAAATCATGCTCCAGTACCAGGCTATAGAGACAGGAAAGCCCAGGATTATTGCTTGTTCTGAGCTATTGGCTGAGCTGGGGATCATGGTCAGGGTCCCCAATGCCAATCAACATGTGTCTGCCACCCAGAAATAAAATAATCATCAAAAGGCATGATTGAGTTTGATGGGCAGCCAACAGTGGATAAATAACCTCAACCTTGGCAACCCATGGCTGTGTGGAGCTCTGTGTCTCAGTCAGAGGCCACAAGTCTCAGTCCAGGGTCTGGGTTACCATGGGTTACCACCTCAGTGCAGTGCTGAGGGAGTGCTGCACTTTCAGAGCCGCAATCTTTTGGATCAAATGGTCCATCTTCTTTCCCAAAGGATCCCATGGCACTTCTCAATGAAGAGCTAGGCTGGTCCTGATTCTGTAACTGTTTCCATAAAGCAGCTGGTGTTTTGCATTGCTGATGGCAGGATCACACTGTGCATAATCTCTGCCTCATTTCCTTCTGTGCGATAGTAATGACACTTTGAGATATCCTGAGATCACGGATTGTACTGCATGGATTGTAAATGTGTTTTTCCCTTAGATCACTGGGCTAGCCAATTGGGGATTGACATCTCATGCTGGCTTTACCTGTGAAGTCCCCAGCCCATTAAGAACAACTTAAACATTCTCCCTCTAATGTTATCCCTTTCATTCTAGCTATTTCTTTCTAAATCCCTTACCCTCATTCATATTTCTGCTTTGGCTCCATCTGCTTCTGATTCTCTTGAATCCTATCATCAATGACAGAAGACATTGTTGTGAGCTGGCATTACTTATACAGCTCTCACAGAATGAGCTGATGTGGAACACAGAAACGTAGGGGTAGGAGAATAGGCCATTCGGCCCTTCAAGCCTGCTCCTCCATTCAATATGATCAAGGCTGATCATCCAATTCTGTCCCCTATCCCACTTTCTCCCAATACCTTTGATCCCTTTAGCCCTAAGAACTATATCTAACGTCTTGTGGGAAACACTCATTGTTTTGTCCTCAGCCATTTTCTATGACAGAGAATTCCACAGGCTGTTTGGGTG